>NC_079193.1:316824023-317096523 GCF_029499605.1 Hyla sarda
AAAGGATTAAGATTTTTTTTTAATAAATGTAATTTACAAATCTGTAACTTTCTGGCACCAGTTCATTTAAAATTTTTTTTTCCAGAGTACCCCTTTAAAGTGTACTAATTTTAACAAACTTTTGATATAATGTAGAAAATACTGTCATATAACATGTTTAAAAATGTGTTTTTTTTGGTGAATAAATGCTGTCCCTGAAGCTATTACCTGTGTCTCTATATGGAGACCAAATACAGGAAGTGAGACCAAATACAGTACAAGTAGGGCTCTGTGCAGGTTCCTGGCTTGTCAATTAACCTGCTGTGAGCCAGGAGCATGTCTTAGACTGTCTGTGCACAGAGCCCTGGTTGTCACCTACACTTCCTGTATTTGGTCTCTTCAGACAGACAATAGCTGTAGGGACAAAAAATATACATATTTAACCAATGTAAATTACAAATGGTATTATCTACACTATGTAAAACGTTTAACAGTTACACTTTAACTAAAGTACAGCTAGAATCCCATACATGGTCTTTGATACAAAAGTGTTCATCATTTTGGATCCAATAGCCTATGGCTCAAGCTTCCACAAAAACTGCATTCGTAATTCCCTATTTAGGGCTTGTTCACACAGGCAAATTTCATTGCAAGATTGCAGCGCGTTTCTTGCTGCAGGCTTGAACTGGAGCAGACTCTGCGGACGATTTTCAGCATTTCCAATGCTTAAAATTTGCGGAGGGAGTGCCCCATTTAAACTCTAAGCAGGAAACATGCTGTGACAGCAATAAAACCTGCTCGTGTGACCGAGCCCTTAGGCTATGTTCACATGGCAGAATTCCTGCGGCAGAAATTCTGTTGTGTGAATGGGACAGTGGAATCCTATTGGCGGGTTTTATCTATAAATTCATGCACAATGCTGTCTTGTGAACATAGTCTTAGGCTGAACATGAGACGGTTTTTGGGTGGTTTCACACAGTGAAACACATAAAATTATGCCCCTCTGCCTCTGTTTATATACTGTAAATGTTTAATACATATTTTTTTTTTTTTTTTGTGATAATGTTTGAAACTAAAACCTTAAGAGCACTTCAATTCTAAGGACTGACTTTACTCCACCCTTGGCTAGCTCAGGATATTTACTCTAGGATATCTGGTGACCGTACTAGACTTCTAGAAAGATGTTTGTTCAGGAAACTTAAGCAAATGTCCCTGGATGCGATTACCGTTCTGATGAGTTTTCCACCAGGCTTCTGTTAGCCATATGTACATTATCTTGTTGTATTCAATCTCATTGGGCAAGGGTGCCCCCTGTTCAACCAGCTTTGCCAACAAACTCTAATACAGAACTGATCAATACAACAGGTCCTGATACCAGTATGAACAGCACCCTAGTGAAGGACATCTGGTTGAGCTGCAGTATTTTGGGGTTAACCACTCAGCTAAAGTCACAAACTTAACAACTCCAGCTCAATGCGTCAACACTTTAGGGGAGATTTAGCAAAACCTGTGCAGAAACTGACCAGATGCCCATAGCAACCAATCAGATCACTCCTTTCATGTTTGAAAAGGCCTCTGGAAAATGGACAAGCGATCTGATTGGTTATGAGCAACTGGCAACTTTACCTCTGCGAAGGTTTTGATAAATCTCCCCTTTGAGTCCACTACAGAATAGTCCACAACGAATGAAGAATTCAGCATCTTGTATGGGTAGAAATTCATCATTTAATAGACAACTGGTTTTAGGCCCTCATGGGGTCCTTCCTCTTGGTGAGAAAATGCAGTTTTGTTTCAGGCTATTAGAGAATAATAGAGGTTCTAAGCTTAGCTAAAGGTCTGTGCTTATGTGGCAGGGATGGGTTGGGCTTGACTTGGGATGTAAATCCCCCATAAGTAGTTCTGTAATGCTGGATACACTTTTTCTATTAATCCTCTGGTTTTGGGTGTGGAATTTGATCACTGCACCTTGTCATCTCATCAGGCTGCTGGTGCTCAAGTTCATCCAGATGAAATCATTAGTGAGTTAAGGTCAGTTCAGTGTGCAGTCTTCATGTAGTTAGTGCAGTGTTTTTTGTTTGTTTTTAAATTAAATTGCCATTAGGCAAGTAATTTAGCCCGAAGACTAAAAATATGATTGTAGGTCGTGTTCACACATTTTCACTAATTTTTGCTGCAATTTATTCACAGCCTCAGGAGACGTGTATCTATAGAGCCTGGAGGTGGCTGCAGCAGCATAAAGATCTGGGTGGGGAGGGGGTCTGTAAGCTAGGAGCACTCTAATAGGTAATTATGTCCTGTACTTCACAGGAAGTCAGCTGACCCAGAATTATACATATGTTCTGACCCATTAATAAGGGAGCATAGTGACACCAGTACCAATGACCCCTGGTGAGGTCATTGTAACAGTACAATAGAGAAACTTGTCAAATAAGTAAAACAAAATTACATTCCAAGAGAACCAAATATTCAAAGTATGATTACAATTAATGTTGACACTAGTATCTGTCAGATTCACTTCAGTGGTACTGTCTCTTTAAAGGAGTATTCCAGTAGTGTGTGTGTCAACTGGTGCCAGAAAGCTAAACAGACTTGTACATTTCTTGTATTGAAAAATCTTAATCCTTCCAGTATTTATCTACTGCTGTATGCTCTAGAGGAAGTTGTATAGTTCTCTTGTCTGACCACAGTGCTCTCTGCTGACACTTCTGTCCATGGCAGGAACATATCAATAAATTCACACATCTATACAACTTCCTCTGTGGTATTCAGCAGCTGATTACTGGAAGGATTAATTTTTTTTTTTTTTTTATAGAAATAACTAACTTTCTGGCACCAGTAAATTTTTTAAAATTTATTTTTTATTTTTTCCATGGGAGCACCCTTAGAGTTAGAGGATGGGCTACCAAAATTTGCATAAAATGTGCATCAGCACAATGTTAATGATTCATATCAATTCTTGCAACTTTGCACTCCTCCCCCCCCAAATATTGTAAAGGAACCACTATACCTGAAGTCTTGTTCATGCTCACTCTGACCCATTTTGGCACCTCCGTTACAGCGCCCCCTTTCCTTTTGAGTCTACTTTAGTATCTGGTTTAGACGGCTCAATTTTTGTATTTCCTATTGGTAGGTATGTTACAGTATAAAGAGAAAATCAAGACTACCCTGTTTTGAGGATTTTTTTTTTAGCAAGAAATTAACATCACAGCATACAGCAACTCTACATAGTGTAAAATATTAAATACAAATAGTGTCCAACATAAATTTTTATTTTTTACAGGTGTGCCCTTTCTCACACGAAAAGCTGCCTGTCATTTGAAGCCTGATGTGGAAATAACTAAAAATGGTGATGTTTGGTGTATAAAAACGTTGAGCACCTTCAAGAACACAGAGCTGTCCTTCACGTTGAATGAGGAAATTGATGAAACCACTGCAGATGGCAGGAAAGTCAAGGTAAGGACCCATGGAATGGCCGAAGGACTAAACCCACTGAGGATCTGACATTAAATGATTAGAAGTCCCGGTCATCAGGCCCTCAGTCGAGCCGGTACTTGTGATGGTAGTATGGATGCAAAAAAGGAATCTGCAGTATGCTTGGTTAGACTATATAAAAATTCCTGTTGGTATACTTTTAACGCTTGCATTTGGTTAACTCCTTAAGGACCCGGGCTTTTTCTGTTTTTTCATTTTCAATTTTTCCTCAACTTTAAAAAATCATAACTCTTTAAAAATTTTTACCTAAAATTCTATATGATGGCTTATTTTTTGCGTCACTAATTCTACTTTGTAATGACATTAGTCATTTTACCCAAAAATCTACAGTGACACGGGAAAATCAATGTGCGACCAAATTGATGAAAAAACACTATTTTGTAAGTTTTGGGGGCTTCAGTTTTTACGCAGTACATTTTTCGGCAAAAATGATACCTTATCTTTATTCTGTAGGTCCATACGGTTAAAATGATAGGTTTGATTTTGTATTACTTCAGAAAAAAATCATGAATACATGCAGGAAAATGTGTACGTTTAAAATGGTAATCTTCTGACCACTAACTTTTTTTTTTTTTTTTTTCTGTGTTCAGGGTGGTATGAGGGCTCACTTTTTGCACCGTGATCTGAAGTTTTTAGCACTACTATTTTTGTTCTGATCACTTTTTTTATTGAACGTGCAGTTTAAAAAGCAGTATTTTTATAATTCGGACATTTCTGCATGTGGCGATACAACATGTTTATTTTTATTTACACTTTTTATTTTATTTTTTTTGAAATGCCGGGTGATTCAAATTTTTTAGGGGAAGGGATAATTCAAAGGGTTGTCTGTTTTTTTGTTTTTTTTAACACTTTTCTTATGCAATATTATAGCTCCTATAGGGGGCTATAACATTGCATTAACTGATCTTTTACACTGATTGATCCATCTCCATAGAAATGGACCAGTGTTTTCAGCGATTGATTGCTCAAGCCTGGATCTCAGGCTTGAAGCATTCATTCGGCGATCGGACAGCGCAGGAGAAGGTAAGAAGACCTTCTCCTGTGCTACAGCTGTTCAGGATCGCCGCGGCATCCCGAACAGCTCCCTGAGCTGGCAGGGCACTTTCACTTTCGTTTTTAGCCACGATCGGTGCTGCGCGCTATTAGCGGCGGGTCCCGGCTTCACTATGACGCCGGGCTCGCCGCAATATGATGCGTTTTCATCATGTGACCCCCGTTATATCGCAGGACTGGGACTCGTGACATACGCGTACGTCATGGGTCCTTAAGGGGTTAAATTGGCAAACTCTTTACATCTGATGCCCATTAATATCTTCATAAATTACTTTCCAGTAAGGCTAGGTTCACACTGCAGAATCTTCAGAGCCAGTGCCAACAATCAGTCAGTGCTAGGACCGCGCTTATTCTGCAGTCTCCAATAGACTGCAATGTGTTCCGCGAGTATTTCCGCCTGAAGAATGAGCAACGCCATTCTTCAGGTGGTAATTTCCAAGCAAATTTTCCATTCACAAATTCCGAAGTGTGAATTTGTGAACGGAAACCCATTCGCTACACTACACTTTTTTTTAGCAAGCAAAATTTTTGCATGCAATTGCAAAGTGGAATTGCAGGCGGAAATTCCATAGTGTGAACCTAGCCTAACTGACACAACATAAGGTTTGGGCACTGATCTCTTCTGTACAGTGCCATATTATGCCAACTGGTAAACAAGCCAAGTGTGGGCACCATCCTTCTAGAGAATAGCTAATAGGTTTTCTTTTACTTTAAAGCCTTTTCACCCCTTGTTGTAATATTTTTTTTTATTTTAGTCAATCTTTACTAATGAAAATGGAGCATTAGTACAAAAGCAAAAATGGGATGACAAAGAATCTACAATAATTAGAGAAGTGAAAGAGGGCCGCTTGTTCACAGTAAGTATAGGAATTTGTATTCCAGTGTGGATTGTTTAAAAACAAAAAAATTTAATAAATGAGAATTCCATCACAACTCTTGACAATTTTGCTTAGATTCATTTTAACTACAACAGAAAAATATAGTGGTATATTCATGAATTATGAATGTGTTCTGCCCAAGTAGAGAATTTGGTACAAGCAGTGGCCTTTGTCCTCAGAGGGACAATGAGGATAAAACTGTCAGCCTCAAACATGCATGACATGCGCCACATTGTCTGCCTTTTAGACACGTCTCACCTCCCTTATAAAAATGGATGTAGCTTTGTAAAAGGGGCAGGGCTTAAGGGGGAGATCTATCAAAACCTGTTCAGAGAAAAAGTTGCTGAGTTGCCCATAGCAACCAGTTAGAGCACTTTCAGATTTTAGAGGCCTTGGAAAAGTGTCCTAGACAGGCTTTGATGTCCCCCTAAATGTACAAATTTTGAGAATATGGTGCATCATTAGACTGGTCCAGTATAACAGCATGATCATCTGAATTGAATTTGGTGCATTTGTAGACTGCCTTAAAGGGGTACTCCACTGGAAACTTTTTTTATTTTTAATTTTTCTTCTAAATCACCTGGTGCCAGAAAGTTAAACAGACTTGTAAATTAATTCTAATTAAAAATCTTAATACTTCCAGTGCTTATAAGCTGTTATATTCCCCACATTAAGCTCTTTTCTTTGAATTTTCATTGTCTGACCACAGTGCTCTCTGCTGACACCTCTGTCCATTTAAGGAACTGTCTGGAGTAGAAGCAAACCTATTCTACTCTGGACAGTTTCTGATATGGACAGGTGTCAGCAGAGCACTGTGGTCAAAGGTAATTCAAAAAGAGAAGAACTTCCTGTGGAGCATGTAATGGCTAAGTACTGGAAGGATTAAGATTTTTTTTATATATTTTTTTTTTAACTTAAAAATCTAACTTTTTGGCAACAGTTGATTTTCTTAAAGGATACTCCACTAGAAAACTTAAGTTTAGTCTGTGTAGAATCTAGAAATCCGCTGCGGATGTGTTTGGATCTGTATGGGCCCCACTTAATTCTTTGACCTGAACGACATCACCTAGTGAGTAGGCATGGCTCACTTTCCAAGTGTATCTGCTCTTACTGTAAAGGGGCTTGCTCTGCTTTTCATTCAGGCCAATACTTTGATAGTCTGACTGTTTGTGACTGAATTGAATAAAGCCTGCGCTGGACCAAGCATAGATGTCAGCAGCCAACTTTGAGATTCTGCAAACCTGTCCAATTTTTTTTTTTTTTGGGGGGCACAAATTGTAACATTAATTATATTTGAGTTGCATTTGTATATCTAAGTTAAGATCTATGTATGTTACATCTTGAACAATGAAGTCCCATAAATCATACCAGAGTCTGAGGCACATGAACCATAGGTTTTAACCCCTTCATGTTAAGTGACAGTCCAAGAACATAGAAACTGTATGTCCAAACTTCTATCTTGTCCAGGAGTTAGATCTGACTTTGGAAACGCTTGTCCATGGGGCAAGCTGCGCACTTTCTGGGAGAAAAAATGCCAACCTGGGGTCAACAGCAGTAAATCTATATAATGTTGTCTGAGCCTGATGTGTTTATAACTCCTGATGTTTTGTTCCTAGACTTGCATCTTCAAAGATGTGAAGTGTGTTCGGATCTACGACAAAAAATGAGATCTTCCGTCACCTGTGTAGACTTGATCCCATAAAATATAAGCTCAGTTCAATGAGCGTTCACCGACTCTGCACCGAATATCTGGTATCAAAAGCTTCTGTGATATGTTGTGGTCATTTGTGATATGCTATGTATACACATTAAAGCTTTTGTTCTCCAACCTTCTTGTAGTAGTTTCTTAAAACGGTTGTCCACCTTCTCAGTGATCTACTAAAACATCATGGAAGTGCGTAACCCTAATGAGGGTTGGTACTACATTTTCATAGTTTTTTCCTGCATGCAATAGTCATGACTTGGTACTGCCCCCTCATATTGGAAGAGGAACTCCTTACACTTGAATTGCTGCTTATTTGACATGGGAATAGTCAAGTTAACTTCATGGATTTTGGATCTGCAGTGTGGAGAGGGGTGGAAACTCCATTAAAATCAATGGTGATCGCTTCTCGGCCTTTTGGCTAAGATAGGGGACGTATCAGATATTAAACTGATAAGAACAGATACTACACTCTATCTGGGGACCATATATTAAATGGATTTGAGAACGGGGGCCGAATTCGAAGCTTGCTTCCGTCGCCCTATGCATTGACCCGATATGGCAAATTGCAAATGAGCCATAATAGTAAATGTAATCCCTCCCCCTAAAGTACCTTAACAGAAAAGAGAACCTGACTTGGTTGGAGTAGCAGAACTTGAAATGATTAAAACTGAAGCCATTGGTTAGGACATTCAATCTCAAAGCTGCAAATACCCCCCCCCCCCCCACTGCCCATCAAACTTGTGCAGCTTTCCTCTCAAAGTAGACTTGTTCAATCAGCATATTAATGTTTAAATGTATTAAGTTATCATAGGAACAGTGTTTAGCTATTTTTCCAGTATAATACAGTATCTTTGGTATTCTATTTTCTATCAAATAAACCACTTTCCACCTACTGGAGAACTTCTGTGTTCACAAACCAGGATAGTGACCACTACCTGCTAATAAAATCGAACACTTTAACTGCATTAGTATGGAGTAAATATGGCGGCTGGCAAATGGGATGCACATAATTGCCCTAAATCTCAATCACAGTGGGGGAGTTTAATCAAAACCTGTGCAGAGGAAAATTGCCAAGTTCCCCATAGCAACCAGATTCTTTAATTTTGTACAGGCCCTTTCAAAAAAAGGGCAATCTGGTTGCTATGGGCAACTTTATCTCTGCACAGGTTTTGATGAACTTGAGATCTACTGGGGGAGATTTGTCGTCTATAAAAGCGGTGTAGTAGCCACATCATCCACCCAGGCAACTGTCAATAGTGGGAGATAAAAAGCAATCTCCACAGGTATATCCAGCTCACCCCTAATAGGTTGCCACTCACACGCAACAGACTCAGCCCGGACTAGGCTGTGAGCATACAAGAAGGAGAATGTCCAGCGCAGCAGAAGCTCAATTGCAGATAATATTTATTCTGACACGGCAGTACAGGTAAAAGAACAGCAGTGACGCGTTTCAACCGCTTAAGCGATCTTATTCATACTGGTATATGGTTCACTGTTGGATGTCCTATATAGGGGAGGTACTCACAGGTGTTAATCATCCTATCTTAGTGAGGAGCACCTCCCCCAGCACAGGAAGTTCCATTACAAATAAAAGGTAAATAAAGTCCATTTACATACATCGAATTAAACATGGACAAACCCAAAGAAAAAAGGAAAACACCATGTGTAAATCCAATAAAATCTTTGTAATGTGCAATAAAGAAAAAGGAAAAGACCAAACAAACATACAAGGGCTTATGAGGAAGTTTGGTTTAACGCACCATGTAATGCCTAATTGCCTATGTGGATATATTGTGATATTATTTATTTCTTTCCGACACTATGTCATATGCGATTACACAGTGCGAAAAAACAACCTGCCACTGTCATGACTCAAATGAGGGCAAATAGTAGTAACAAATGTAAAGAAAAGAACCTTTTCCCAGATGGGGGGCAAAAACATGATTGTTGCAAAGTCTCGATCTGTGTGGATATACTCAATAGTGTAATATTACATCTTGTCTTTAACCCTTTCGGGTATCTACTGTCCAAACACATGATCCAGTAAACTTCCCTGTCGAAGTTTTTGCCTATGATTCCCTCCCCTCGTTGGCATGGCTACTCTCTCTATGCCTTGGAGAATAAGTGTATCAGTATTGCCATTGTGTTTGTCCGCACAGTGTTGGCTAATCATGGACACATATCTAGAATTAAAGTGCTTGATATCAGACAGATGTTTCCGAATCCTTGTCTTTAAGGGGCAAGTAGTGCACCCTACGTTCTGTACATTGCACTTTCGACATGTGACCAGATAGACAACGTAGCTTGTGTTGCAGTTTATGTATTGTCTTATGGTATGAACCTCATTTCTAGTGGTGGAACAAAAATCTTTAGATGGACACAATACTGCAGCACAGACATTTTTGGTGACCACATTTGTAAAAGCCAGTATAGGTTAACCATGTGGGTGGTCTCATAGTCCCTGTTTTGAAGAGACTAGGGGACACCAATTGTCCTATTATTGTTGCTCTCTTCGGTACACATCTGTATCCCTTTTGCAGTGTGGATCTATAGGTAGGATCACCCATAATTGGCATATATTTATTTATTATTTGTTAGACCCATAGTCCGCACTGTATTGGGTGACAAATGTGACTGGTTGTTGACTCGCATCTTTGTTTTTTTTTATTAATTGTCTTTTTCCCAAATTAAGTCTGATCTATTTTTAGTCCTTGCTAGGTTAGCCGCCTGATTTATTAGCCCCTTTTGGTATCCTCTGTGTAATAAGCGGTCACTGATTTTTGTCACCTCCTCTTCGAAGTCACTGTCCTGCGAGCAGTTGCGACGTGCACGTATCATCTCCCCCACAGGCACATTTTTTGCAACGTGGGGGGATGACATGAAGCAGCATGGAGGATGGCATTGGCTGAGCTTGGTTTGCGGAAAGAACGTGTCTTAATTTTATTAGTGTCTGGGCATCCACAAATAGTCAAATCCAGAAATGTAACCTCATCTGCAGCCAAGCTGACAGTAAAATTGAGGTTGGCAGTGTTGTCATTCAGATACCTGGAGAAGGTATCAATGGCCGCTACATCGGACCCACAGATGAACAGGAGGTCATTGATGTAGCGGCCATACCACTGGATCTGGGGCGTAAAGGGGTTGTGGGGAGAGGAGTGTCCCCCTCTCCCACCAACACATGTAAATGTTGGCGAGAGAGGGGGAGAACTTAGCCCCCATCGATGCTCTGGTGGTCTGCAGGAAGAAATCACCATCAAACATAAAAAAATTGTGTGAGCAAAAAATCCACCACCTCAGTGATAAATTCTCGCAGGCCACTGGAGTACCCCGAATATGTCTCCAAAAACCGACAGTTCAATCAAGGCCTGGGTGTGGGGTATCACTGAGTAAAGAGATGTAACATCGGCGGTAAGCCAAGTCCAGCCCCGCTGCCAATTCATCTGGTCAAGGATGGAGAGGAGGTGACCAGTGTCATTAATGTGGCCTGGCATCTCTATCACTGTGTAATTGCATATGACATATAGTGTCGGAATGAAGAAATAAATATCACAATATATCCACATAGGCATTACATGGTGCGTTAAACCAAACTTCCTAATACGCCCTTGTTTGTTTGGTCTTTTCCTTTTTCTTTATTGCACATTACAAAGATTTTATTGGATTTACACATGGTGTTTTTTCCTTTTTTTTCCTTTGGGTTTGTCCATGTTTAATTCGATGTATGTAAATGGACTTTGTTTATTTACCTTTTATTTGTAATGGAACTTCCTGTGCTGGGGAGGTGCTCCTCACTAAGAGAGGATGATTAACACTAGTGTTGAGCGGCATAGGCCATATTCGAATTCGCGAATATATCGATGAATATTCGTCATATTCGCGAATATTCGCAATATTCTCGTTTTATTTTCGCATATGCGAATATTCGCGTGTGCGAAAATTCATATGCGAAAATTCACATATACAAAAAATTAGCATACGCGAAAATTCGCACACCGGTCTCACACAGTAGTATTAGAGCCTTCTTACACCACATAAGCTGGAAGCAGAGAGGGATGATCACTGTGATGTGTACTGTGAAAAAAAAATAACGAATATTCATAATTATGAATATATATCGCTATATTCGCGAATAAAATTCGAATTGCGAATATTCGCGAGCAACACTAATTAACACCTGTGAGTGTCGAAGTTGAAGTGACGAAGATCGCTTAAGCGGTCGAAACGCGTCACTGCTGTTCTTTTACCTGTACTGCCGTGTCAGAATAAATATTATCTGCAATTGAGCTTCTACTGCGCTGGACATTCTCCTTCTTCTTGTATAAAAAGCAATCTATCCACCAGAAATTGGTCCGGTATAATCGGGTTCACACGTCACATTGGCCCTGATTTAAGAAGGGAGTGGTGGTCTTTGAGCTCTTTATTTTTGTGTAAAGTGAAGCGTTTGCAGAGGAATCAGGGTTGACCCTAGTTTGGGGCATACATAGAAACTACAGTGTACGGAATATTATAAATGGTGCAAGCAAGTGACTTTTCTCCTATTAGGATCAATAATTCCGAGGTGAGGGAAACCTCCCCCGCATGCATGCGTCAGCAATTTATAGGTATTGTAAGAGACTACCATAGTAAAAGAATAGAACAAAGAGCAACAGAACAAACAGAATATGGCAAATAGAGATGTGGTTTCCCAGTAATGCAGTTCCACTGCATCCTGTCAGGTAAACAGGTGCCTGCGCTAGGCCCTGTTTAGGTGATGCTTTTATATTCATTATAGTCTTAATTTTATATTGTGTTGCACTGTGTCTTTAAGAAATGTACAGGATATCTGTAAGGAGGCATGATGCAGAGTGACCATGATTGCCCAATGGGAGGTTCCCTATCTAGGCCGTATATAGTGTAGGGGGAGGAGTTATTCAGTTCAGTCTAGCTCTAGGCCAGAGTCTGTGCAGAGCTTAGTGTGACGAGACAGGAGTGTGATGGGATTCAAGGGAAGCCTAAAGAATCTTCAAGCAATCAACCACTCCATTCTGCAAGTGTTCACCTGCCCAGGAGATGTTAGAAATTCCTAATTGTCCACTGCACCACCAGGGTATGCACCCTCAGAACCCTAGTCAGCATGGGAGGCCTCAGAATAAAGTCTAAAGCCTGCAACAAGTACAGTGACCCCCTCGACCTACGATGGCCCCAACATACGATAATTTAACATGCGATGGCCTCTCGGAGGCCATCGCATGTTGAAGGCAGCATCAACATATGATGCTTATGTTGGGCCATCGCATAAACGGCTATCCGGCAGCGCTGACTGCTTCAGCTGCCGCCGGATAGCAGTTTACGGTGCCCCGTGAGCTCCGGTGATCACTCCCCTGTCCTCGGGGTTCCGGCGCATTCTCTTCAGGATCCTCTGCATCGTCGGCGCTCTCCATCGTCATCACGTTGCTGCGCACGCCTTCCTGTCAGCCAATAGGAGAGGCGTGCGTAGCCACGTGATGGCAGCGACAGAGCGCGGATGCCGGGGAGGAAGAGGCCATGCCGGAGCGTCGGACACAACTTTCTCTAACAGTGGTCTACAACCTGCGGACCTCCCAGATGTTCCAAAACTACAACACCCAGCATGCCTGGACAGCCAACGGCTGTCTGGGCATGCTGGGTGTTGTAGTTTTGCAACATCTGGAGGTCCGCAGGTTGTTGACCACTGTCCTATACTTTACATTGCACGGATGCCTCAACATACGATGGTTTCAACAATGCTCCGTTTGGAACGGATTACCATCGTATGTTGAGGGACCACTGTAAGACCAAATGGGTGTACAACACTACAAGTCACAGCAAGTCTACAGGGCTCCCAAGGGTTACTCTGCAGCCCCTCTACTCTGCCATGTGAGGATTGTAACATCTACTCCTGCCTCAGTAAAGACAGTTAGCCGTAACCTGGCATCAGTGTATTAACATGTGTCTGGCCCAGGAGAAGTTATCCTATATCCTTGGACTGTGTAGGTTCATAGTGATACATTTCACCACTCCAAATCAAGCACCATACCACAGTCTAACTCCCCGTGGTGGCCACAGAGAAACCAGTCACAGATCATAGAGTAAATGTCCATACTGAAGTGGCACATAAGGACTTACTGAACAGGCTTGATGGTACAGGATGATCATCAGCATCTATGTCCTTGAGACCAGTAAGGGGCTGTTGTAGTGGAAGGCTACCTCCAGAGATTTGATGTTCCAATCTTGGAGCAGTGACAGTCTCTCTTTTAGAGACCTGATTACATGAAGGTCCTTGTGGATCAGGAGACTGCCCGGGAACCCCCATGGATCTTGGATCTTTTCAGAGCGCAAAGCAAGAGTGGTAGGCTGCAGGTTGAGTTTAAGTTGAAAAGTAGCTGCAAAGATGTGGTGAAATGGAGCTGGGAGGCCATCATGTAAGCGAGAATGTTCTATTAACCCCTTAAGGACCAAGGGCATACAGGTACGCCTTTGCTCCCAGGTACTTAAGGACCAAGGGCATACCTGTACAGGAATTTTGGTCCCTGCCGCGGGCGGTGACCGGACCGGGGTGACTGCTGATATCGATCAGCAGGCACCCTGCGCCAATGCCCAGGGGATCATCAGACCCCCCCCCCCATGTAGGCGATCGCCGAAAATCCCAAATGAATTCACACTTGCGATTTTCGGCTATTCCAGTGATGCGGGTGACCCGCACGTGTGACCCGCTGACCTGGAGATACAAGGGGATCGGGGTAGTAGAATACACCCCCTATCACCCTCTGTATCTATGGGGGTGTGGTGGCGATTTCGTCACCCCCCCCCCCCCAGGAACACTGCTATTGGCCGGCGATCGTCCGGCCAATAGCAGCCGGCAGGGGAGGGGTTAAAGGCCCCTTCTCGCGGCCCTGCTAGTTAGGGGTTCAGGGCGCTGCATTTGGCCCCCTCATTTTTTTTGGGCCGCAGCGCTTCCCCCCCCCATACAGTTACAGTTACACCAATCACACACACTACATACTCACCCCTCCCCCCACACACACCAACCCCCCCCCCCCCCCCCGCCACCCCCCCACACCCGTAGAAAAAAGGCGATGGCTCGCCAGGCATTTTCGGCAGCGGAGGCATACGCTTTTTTTGCCTCCGACACCGAAGTGTCAGTGAGGACGATGAAGATCCTACATTCCTGTGTTCTTCATTGTCCTCCTCATCATCTAGTACTGATGATGAGTCCCCTGTACGGCGGCGGAGACGCCGCCAGGCGAGGCTACGCACCCCCCCCCCCCCATGATAGTGGCCGGCACTAGTGCGACTGGTGATGCCGCTCGTACTAGGAGTCCGACCCCCCAGACAAGTTTACCGGAGCCCCCTTCCGGTGAACCTGTCTGGAGACCCCCAGAGGGTTATCAGCCACGGGTTCTGGAGTTTGTTGGCGACTCTGGAATCCGGATTGACAATTCTGGATTCACTGAAATTGACCATTTCAGTTATTTTTTCAGTGACAGTTTTGTCAATCACATGGTGGAGCAGACGAATCTGTACGCCAGGCAGTTCATCGCCCACCACCCTGATTCTGTTTTGGCCAGGCCAAATGAATGGTACGCCATTGATGAAGCAGAAATGAGGACATTTTGGGGCCTCTTGCTGCATATGGGCCTGGTCAAAAAACCAAGTGTCAGGCAGTACTGGAGCGGGGACATCTTCTACCAGACCCCGCTTTACAGTATGGTCATGGCACGGAGGCGGTTCGAGGCCATTCGGAAATGCCTCCATTATGCAGATAATGAGGCATGTCCACCCCGAGGTGATCCCACCTATGACCGGCTTTACAAAGTGAGGCTGGTCATCGATCACTTTGGGGCCAAATTTTTGGAGGCCTATGTACCCCTCAGGGAGCTCTTGGTCGATGAGTCTCTTATCAGTATTAAGGGGAGACTCATCTTCCGCCAGTATATTCCCTCGAAGCAGGCGCGGTATGGCGTGAAGCTCTATAAACTTTGTGAGAGTACCTCCGGGTACACTCTTAAGTTTAGAGTGTATGAGGGACGAGATTCCCGTATTGAACGCCCAGATTGTTCCCCCACTCTGGGTGTTAGCGGGAAAATCGTTTGGGAGCTTGTGCACTCATTGCTGGATAAGGGTTACCACGTGTACGTGGACAACTTTTATACCAGCATCCCTCTCTTCACATCCCTTGCCGCCAGATCCACGTCCACTTGTGGGACCGTGCGGAAAAACCAGAGAGGCCTCCCTCTAAATTTTCTGCAGACACCTATGCCCAAGGATGAGTCCCGTGCCCTTACCAATGAAAACCTGTTGCTGGTCAGGTATAAGGATAAGAGGGATGTCCTTATGCTGACCACTATTCATGGTAACGACAGCTCACCTGTCCCTGTGCGAGGTACCACAACACCGGTCCTCAAGCCCGATTTGTATTCTGGACTACAATCAGTATATGGGGGGAGTTGATCTCTCTGATCAAGTCCTCAAGCCATACATGGCCATGCGGAAAACACGGGTATGGTATAAAAAGGTTGCAGTCTACTTGGTACAGGTTGCCATGTACAATGCTTTTGTACTGTCCCAGTACGCTGGCAACACAGGGAAATTCCTCCAGTTCCAAGAAGTCCTAAAGGTCCTGATCTTTGGCGACCGGGAAAGAGCAGGCCGGACTTCCCAAGGAACTGGAGTAATAGGTGCCAGGATCATCCCAGGCCAACACTTTCCAGGTGAGGTCCCCCACACTGGAAAGAAGGGACGATGCAGTGAGTGTAACAGGAGGGGGATACGGAAGGATACCACCACTCAATGTGACACTTGCCCCGAACATCCGGGCCTCTGCATTAAAAACTGCTTCAGGGAGTATCACACTTCCATGCAGTACTAAATTTTCCCTCTTCATTTTAATTTGTCATAATTGACCCCAATGTACCATGTCCAGAGTACATTCCAAATTTTAACCCCATAAACAACTAAATTGCCCAAAAAAACTCATCTAAAAAAAAAAAAACTGATAAGACCTCTGGGGGTATTTTTTTTCTCTGGGCTCATGGGTCACTGAGTCACTATCATCGGGGACTTTTTTTGTTGCCTCAAATGCGCAGGCACTCTCTCTCTCCACCTGGCGACAGGTTAGGGATGGCCACACACGTCACATTCCCAGAATGATGATTCAGAGCACAGGGTTTGGGGCGGGCATATTTTTTTAGTTTTGGCTATGCTCTGGGTCATCATTCTGGGAACATAACCTGTTTTATAATTGTATGTCCCACGCTACCCCATTTTAGTTATTTAGTGTACCCCAGTTATTTACCCCATGTAATGCCCCTTGAGGGGGGGGTCCGACTGTTCTGGCTCCATAGGCCGCAACGCAGAAGCTCAAGGCCCCTGAATGCGACCTGCTCCTCTGAGACCGGTGGGCAAGCTGTTTATGCCCAGACTTGAGGTATGTCCTTACTCCAAGAAATGTATTTACACATTTACAATTACATCTTCTCCTTTTACCACTTGTGAAAATGGTAACCCCAGCATTTTAGTGTAAAAAAATCAAATTTTCATTTTCACATCCCACTTCATGAATATTTATCAAACACCTGTGGGGTGTTAAGACTCACTGTACTCCTTGTTATGTTCCTTGAGGGATGTAGTTTCCGAAATAGTAGGCCATGTGTTTTTTTTTTTTTTTTTTTTTGCTGTTCTGGCACCATAGGGGCTTCCTAAATCGGACATGCCCCCCAAAATCCATTTCAGCAAAATGTGCTTTCCAAAAGCCAATGTGACTCCTCCTCTTCTGAGCATTGTAGTGCGCCCGCAGTGCACTTGACACCCACACATGGGGTATTTTCATACTCCAAAGAGATGGGGTTACACATTTTGGGGGGCATTTTCTCCTATTACCCCTTGTAAAAATGTCAAATTTGGTTGAAAACCAGCATTTTTTGTGAAAAAAAAAAAAGATCATTTACACATCCAACTTTAACGAAAAGTCATCAAACACCTGTGGGGTGTTAAGGCTCAGCGGACCCCTTGCTACGTTCCTTGAGGGTGTAGTTTCCCAAAATAGTATGCCAAGTGGGGTTTTATTTTTGCTGTCCTGACACCATAGGGGGCTTCCTAAATGGGGACATGCCCCCCCAAAAACCATTTCAGAAAAACTCACTCTCCAAAATCCCACTGTCGCTCCTTCCCTTCTGAGCCCTCTACTGCGCCCGCCGAACACTTGACATACACATATGAGGTATTTCCTTACTTGAGAGAAATTGGGTTACATATTTTAGGAAGATTTCTCTCCTTTTACCCCTTGTAAAAATTCAAAAACTGGGTTTACAATAACATGCGAGTGTAAAAATTTAAGATTTTGAATTTTCTCCTTCACTTTGCTGCTATTCCTGTGAAACACCTAAAGGGGTTAACACACTTACTGAATGTCATTTTGAATACTTTGAGGGGTGCAGTTTTTATAATGGGGTCATTTGTGGGGTATTTCTAATATGGAGGCCCTTCAAATCCGCTTCAAACTGAACTGGTCCTTGAAAAATTCCGCTTTTGAAAATTTTGTGAAAAATTGGAAAATTGCTGCTATACTTTGAAGCCCTCTGATGTCTTCCAAAAGTAAAAAACATGTCAACTTTATGATGCAACTATAAAGTAGACATATTGTTTATGTTAATCAAGATATAATTTATTTGGAATATTCATTTTCCTTACAAGCAGAGAGCTTCAAAGTTAGAAAAATGCAAAATTTAAAATTTTTTCTGTCAAATTTTGGAATTTTTCACCATGAAATGATGCAAGTATCGACAAAAATTTACCACTAACATAAAGTAGAATATGTCACGAAAAAAACATTCTCTGAATCAGAATGAAAGGTAAAAGCATTAATGCTTAAAGTGAAAGTGGTCAGATGTGCAAAAAACGCTCTGGTCCTACAGTGGAAATTGGCCTGGTCCTTAAGGGGTTAATTTTTCTTTTCTGGAGAAGAATGGGTCCTCGCCAAAATCGTTGGGGTGGAGTTGTCAGAGTGCTTGGCATGTAGGATTCTGTAAGCCTGGTTAATTTACTGCTCTTTATCAGAACAGGAAGGCAAGACTGCTTTTAGTAGCGATTTAACATAAGCAGGTATTTCGGTAGGTGTTACAGATTCAGGCACTCCCCTTATATTGACATTGTTTTGCCAGCTCCTATCCTCAAGGTAAGGAATTTTTACTTGCATGGGGAAGAGGAACATAATTCAGTTATGGGAGTGAATGAGTCAACAAAGTCCTCAAACTTATACTCTGTGGTAGACTATGTTCCCAAATCATCCACGGTGGCTTTTAGTGGAGTGAAAAGGGCATGCATGTGGCACAAAAAGGTATTTATGTAGCACCAGCAGCATTTTTCTTATAATAAATGACAGGCAGGGTCCCTAAGCTGAACCAGGCACCCAAACCATCAGCAAGATGTGGACCCCAAGATTGTACCTCTAGAGTTGCGGCCTTGTCCAAGCACTGCACTTCTGCTTGGTAGGACTGCAAGAGGGCAACACACTGGAGGACTAGGGAGAGCAGCAGGAGTATACACAGCAGCAGGGTCTTCATGTAAATCCTCCTTGCTGTGTGAGATGGAGACTTTGGTAAATCGCCTGCCCGGTCTTCCTCGGACAGGGAGACAGAGTGGTGGATCATCTGGGAAGTGTTCATGTATGAGGCAGAGACTTCTGCTATACAGCCGGCTGCGTAAGCAGGAGTTGAGTCCCATGCGTGCTCGGCATCATTTTGGAAAGACTCTACTCACCGGGAGAAGGAAATTTAGTAAGTATTTCTTGTCTAAAGGTCCTTTACTCAACTGAGGTTTTTAAATGTGTGTAAGTTTTTTTTTATGTTTGGGTGTCCATGTTTAGGTTTTTGATGCAGTTATTAATCCTAATTAGTGTGTATTGTGCTAGATTTTCCATACGTGTTGGAGCAGATATCCACCTTTATGATGTGACTGGGCCGCTTCCTCTAGATAATCTCCTTTCCATCCTGTGTGTAGAGAATAGCTTTCCTGTGACTGCCATGTTAGAAGTAAAGCCAAGTATTGTTCATGTTTACCTAACATATTGGCCATATCTATCATCAGTCTACATTTTTGCCAGTGAGGGAATGTTTGACATGTACATTTTGCCAACTACATGCAACTATGTTGCCAAGAACATGGGTAGAATAACACAATAGAGCAGTGCTTCCCAACCTTTTTCAGCACAGGGCATCCCTACCAAATAATTTTCCCGAAAGACAAAAAATAGAGATTACAGTGCTGCTATATGCATGGACTCACAGATGACGTCTTCTCTGATCAGGGTCGTTTACTTTCCCTTTTCTTCTTCATCTGGCCCGGGCCATTATGACCATTTCTACCGGCAACAATTCTTAACCGCAGAACCTGCAAAACAAATATATTGGGCTCTGCACTTTTCCAGCATCATCCTCCCCTTTTTCCCATCTGTCACAAACAGTAATTCTTTTAGCATCACTCATAGTAAACACATAGTAGTAGGTAAGTGGGTTGGTAGGGATGGGCAGGTTTCCCACTGTTTCCCAAGTAGCTTGCCCCTTATATGTAGCTTGTCTCCTTTTATGTATGACTCCCCTGTAGGTAGCATGTCATGGATGAATCACACACCATACATCCAAACTCCCCCATACACAATGCCTCCAGCCCCCCCCCCCCCCCACACACACAATGCCTCCAGCCTCCCTCACACACTGCCTCCAACCTATTTCAAATTATTAATTCTTACAGCCTCCCCCACACACAATGCCTCTAGCCTCCTCCAGACTCCCCCCACACAATGCCTCTTGCCTCCCCCACAAACACAAATGCCTCCCAAACTCCTACCCACTCCCTGCAAATGCTCCCAGACTCCCCCTTTAGCACCTTGTAGATAGGGGCCCCTGTAGGTAGGATCCCCCTCCCCCTGTATGTAGCCTTCTCCATGAAATTAGGCCCCCTGTAGGTATTTTGCACACTCTATGTAGGACCCCCCCCCTTGTAGGTATTTTGCAAACTCTATGTAGGACCCCCCCCCTTGTAGGTATTTTGACCCCTGTATGTAGGACCCACCTGTAGGTAGCGTTCTCCCTGCACAATATGTAGGACCAGGCATGTGGCACAAAAAGGTATTTATGTAGCACCAGCAGCATTTTCTTTATAGTAAATGACAGGCAGGGTCCCTAAGCTGAACCAGGCACCCAAACCATCAGCAAGATCTGGACCCCAAGATTGTACCTCTAGAGTTGCGGCCTTGTCCAAGCACTGCACTTCTGCTTGGTAGGACTGCAAGAGGGCAACACACTGGAGGGACTAGGGAGAGCAGCAGGAGTATACACAGCAGCAGGGTCTTCATGTAAATCCTCCTTGCTGTGTGAGATGGAGACTTTGGTAAATCGCCTGCCCGGTCTTCCTCGGACCCCTTGTAGGTATTTTGCAAACTCTATGTAGGACCCCCCCCCCCCCTTGTAGGTATTTTGACCCCTGTATGTAGGACCCACCTGTAGGTAGCGTTCTCCCTGCACAATATGTAGGACCATTCTGTAGGAAGTTTCCACCTGTAAGTAGGACCCCCCTGTGGGTACCTTGCCCACTGTATGTAGGACTCCCTGGAGGTAGCTTGGCCCCTGTATGTAGGACCACCCTATAGGTGTGTGGTTTGGCTTCTCCCTTTAACAGGTGTAGAAGAGGGACACAGAGGGGTGGAGAGAGGTGTAAAGGGGTGACAGGGCTGAAGAGGAGCACAGGATGGGGGGGGGGGGGGGTTGCTTACATCTATATACATACGGGTATACGAGTAGCTGTGGTTTTTGCTCCAGGCTCAACTATAGGCACTGGTCTTGCACGTACACTGCTGCTCCAATCACTTTTCATACAGTCCTCTAGAAATAGGTGAGTATGGTTCTTGGCTATCCCCAGCAGTCCCAGAAGTGGCCGTGCACATGCGTGACAATTTCTACATTCTGATAGGAGACTTGGAACCACCATTTTGGCAAGATGGCAGGGAGTACTGACGGTCAGACCCCCCCAGTGCTTATCCCCTATTCACAGGATAAGAAATAAGTGTTATTGATGGGAAATAAGCCCATTAACTGTAAAAAGGTGCAAATGGTTTCTCCGTCTCAGTTAACCCTTTTCTAAGCTGTTAATCTTTGCTCCTTTACACAAACAATGGAACTTCATGTGTAAACTGACCTCAATAAACTCTACGGTTGCAGAGAGGGTTTCCAAACAAATTTTTGGGATTCTTGAACAGGGAGGGATTCATTGGCAAATATTGCATCTGTGATAAAATATTGTTTGAAATTATATCTTTATTTTTTTGGGTAAAATCCCAAAATTACGGAGTGAGTTAAGTCAGGAAACAACTCAAATAACTAATGCAGTGTTCCTCAATCATGAGGACAGACATTAATCAACCGATTTACCCGAGTTTTTTCGCATAAAATTGTTGCAAAAATTCCCAATTGCGCCACCGTCTTTTTTTCGTGCGACAATCTGCCACGAGAGGGAGAAAAGCATTTTTTTTAAATCTGCGTACATAAGCGTTTTTACAATTTTGACATGCCATAGTCAGAAATTAATCAACCGCGACATTCACAAAAAAGTCGCTAAGGCTTTAAAAACCTACTAAATATACTCCAGCCGAACCTTGGCTTAACTAACAGAAACTGACTATTGTTTTCGCTTAGGTGAAAAAAACTCCAGCTTTTGCTTACCTGCGAAAAATGTATTAACAACGTGCAACAATATAGTAAATTTGTCGCATGTAAGCAGAATGAAAGTGAAAAAACAAACAAACTAAAAAATAGCATACCTAAGCAAACTTTCATAAATGCCCCACTATGTCTATTAATAAAGCGGGGGGCTAAGCTTAAATACCGTATTTTTCGTCCTATAGGACGCACCGGCGTATAAGACGCACCCAATTTATAGGTGCAAAATCTAAAAAAATAAAGATTTTGAACCCAATAGTGGTATTCAACCTGCGGACCTCCAGATGTTGCAAAACTACAACTTCCAGCATCCATGCTGGGTGTTGTAGTTTTGCAACATCTGGAGGTCTGCAGATTGAAGACCACTGCATAGGAGGTAATACTAACGTGTCCCCGCCGCTCTGGACCCATCACCGCTGCCCTGGATGTTGCTCCATCGCTGTCGCCGTGTCCCCGCCGCTCCGGAACGTCTCTGCTGCCGGCCGGGTATCCTCGCTCTCCGTCGCCGCCATCACGTCGTTACGCACGCCAACGCACGTACACGAAGATGTGATGACGAGGAAGGAGAGCGCCAAAGAATAGGGGATAAAATGTTAGATCGGCGCGGTCCCGTTGCTGGGGACCCCGGGGATCGCCACTGCGGCACCCCGCTATCAGTACTGCACAGAGCGAGTTCGCTCTGTGCGTAATGACGGGCGATACAGGGGCCGGAGCAGCGTGACGTCATGGCTCCGCCCCTCATGACATCACGGCCCGTCCCCTTAATGCAAGTCTATGACAGGGGGCATGGCGACCGCCACGCCCCCTTCCCATAGACTTGTATTGACGGGGGCGGGCCGTGACGTCACGGGGGGTGGAGCTGTGACGTAACGATGCTCCGGCCCCTGTATTGCCCGTCATTACGCACAGAGCGAACTCGCTCTGCGCAATAATGATAGCGGGGTGCCGCAGTGGCGATCCCTGGGGTCCCCAGCAGCGGGACCGCGGCGATCTAACATCTTATCCCTTATTCTTTGGATAGGGGATAAGATGTCTAGGGGCGGAGTACCCCTTTAAAAGTTCAAGATACATTCAGTACAAAATTGTTATTTTATATTATACATACAAAGCATCTTTTTACAGTTCATGTGAGAGGACAACAGTAATAAAAACAGCAAACATTATGGCTGCCCAAACCCTTGTCATAAATATATACAGTAGATTGAAATGGGTTTAACCCCTTAAAGGCGTACTCCGCCCCTAGACATCTTATCCCCTATCCAAAGGATAGGGGATAAGATGTCAGATCGCCGGGGTCCTGCTGCTGGGGACCCACTATCATTACTGCGCAGAGCGAGATCGCTCTGCACGTAATGACGGGCAATACAGGGGCCGGAGCATCGTTACATCACGGCTACGCCCCTCATGATGTTACGGCCCGCCCTCGTCAATACAAGTCTATGGTAGGGGGCGTGGTGGTCATCACGCCCCCTGCCATAGACTTGCATTAAAGGGACAGGCCGTGATGTCATGAGGGGCGGAGCCATGACGTCACGCTGCTCCGGCCCCTGTATTGCCCGTCATTACGCACAGAGCGAACTCGCTCTGCGCAGTAATGATAGCGGGGTGCCGCAGTGGCGATCCTCGGGGTCCCCAGCAGCGGGACTGCGGCGATCTAACATCTTATCCCCTATCCTTTGAATAGGGGATAAGATGCCAGGGGCACTCCGGAGTACCCCTTTAAGGACCAGGCCATTTTTCACTGTAGGACCAGAGCGTTTTTTGCACATCTGACCACTTTCACTTTAAGCATTAATAACTCTGGGATGCTTTTACCTTTCATTCTGATTCCAAGATTGTTTTTTCGTGACATATTCTACTTTGTGTTAGTGGTAAAATTTTGTTGATACTTGCATCATTTCTTGGTGAACAATTCCAAAATTTTATGAAAAAATTTAAAATTTTGCATATTTCTAACTTTGAAGCTCTCTGCTTGTAAGGAAAATAGACTTTCCAAATAAATTATATATTGATTCAAAAATACAATATGTCTACTTTATGGTTGCATCATAAATTTGACATGTTTTTACTTTTGGAAGACATCAGAGGGCTTCAAATTTCATCATCAATTTTCCAATTTTTTACAAAATTTTCTAAATCAGAATTTTTCATGGACCAGTTCAGGTTTGAAGTGGATTTGAAGGGCTTTCTTATTAGAAATACCACACAAATTACCCCATTATAAAAACTGCACCCCTCAACGTATTCAAATTGACATTCAGTAAGTGTGTTAACCCTTTAGGTGTTTCACAGGAATAGCAGCAAATTGAAGGAGAAAATTCAAAATCTTCATTTTTTACACTCGCATGTTCTTGTAGACCCAGTTTTTGAATTTTTACAAGGGGTAAAAGGAGAAAAATCCTCTATAAATGTGTAACCCAATTTCTCTCGAGTAAGGAAATATCTCGTGTATTTCAAGTGTTCGGCGGGCGCAGTAGAGGGCTCAGAAGGGAAGGAGCGACAGTGGAATTTTGGAGAGTAAGTTTTTCTGAAATGGTTTTTGGGGGACATGTCACATTTAGGAAGCCCCTATGGTGCCAGAACAGCAGAAAACCCCCCACCTGGCATATCATTTTGGAAACTACACCCCTCAAGGCACGTAACAAGGGGTCCAGTGAGCCTTAATACCCCACAGGTGTTTGACAACTTTTCGTTAAAGTCGGATGTGTAAATGAAAAAAAGTGCATTTTTTTCCCTCAAATTTACCATTTTTATAAAAGGTAATGGGAGAAATTGCCCCCCAAAATTTGTAACCCCATCTCTTCTGAGTAAGGAAATACCCCATATTAGGACGTAAAATGCTCTGCGGGCAAACTACAATGCTCAGAAGAGGAGTCACATTTGGTTTTTGCTGAAATGGTTTTGGGGGTGCATGTCGCATTTAGGAAGCCCCTATGGTGCCAGAACAGCAAAAATACCCACATGGCATACTATTTTGGAAACTACACCCCTTCAAGGAATGTAACAAGGGGTACAGTGAGCCTTAACACCTCACAGGTATTTCATGACTTTTTGTTAAAGTTGGATGTGTAAATGAAAAAAATATATATATTTTCACTAAAATGCAGTTTTTCCCCCAAATTTTACATTTTTACAAGGAGTGATAGGCGAAGATTACCCCCAAAATTTGTAACCCCATTTCTTCTGAGTATGGAAATACCC
The DNA here is from genome assembly GCF_029499605.1 of Hyla sarda. Taxonomy (NCBI): domain Eukaryota; kingdom Metazoa; phylum Chordata; class Amphibia; order Anura; family Hylidae; genus Hyla; species Hyla sarda. The sequence goes on from NC_079193.1 coordinate 316,849,040, forward strand.
TATGTGTGGACGTCAAGTGCCATGTGGTCAAACTACAATGCTCAGAAGAGGAGGAGCGCCATTGAGCTTTTGAAGAGTGAATTTGTTTGGAATGAAAGTCAGGGGCCATATGCGTTTACAAAGCCCCCTGAAGTGCCAGAACAGTGGACCCCCCCCACATGTGACCCCATTTTGGAAACTACACCCCTCACGTAATGTAATAAAGGGTGCAGTGAACATTTATACCCCACTGGCACACCCCACTTTTTATCTTCACAATTGCGTTAAAAATTTTGGGGGTCTTTTTTTCCTTTTACCTCTTGTGAAGATAAAAAGTATGGGGCAACACCAGCATGTTAGTGTAAAACATTTTTTTTTTACACTAACAGGCTGGTGTAGACCCCAACTTTTCCTTTTCATAAGGGGTAAAAAGAGAAAATGCCCCCCAATATTTGTAGTGCAATTTCTTCCGAGTACGGAAATACCCCATATGTGGCCCTAAACTGTTTCCTTGAAATACGACAGGGCTCTGAAGTGAAAGAGGGCAATGCGCATTTGAGGACTAAATTAGGGATTGCATAGGGGTGGACATAGGGGTATTCTACGCCAGTGATTCCGCAACAGTGTGCCTCCAGCTGTTGCTAAACTCCCAGCATGCCTGGACAGTCAGTGGCTGTCCAGAAATGCTGGGAGTTTTTTTTTTGCAACAGCTGGAGGCTCCGTTTTGGAAACACTGCCGTACAATACATTTTTCATTTTTATTGTGGGGGGGGGGGGGGGGGGGGGGACAGTGAAAGGGGTGTATATGTAGTGTTTTACCCTTTATTTTGTGTTAGTGTAGTGTAGTGTTTTTAGGGTACATTCACACTGGCAGAGGTTTACAGTAAGTTCCCTGCTAGATAGAGCGTCATCAAGTCTATGGGGGAGATTTATCAAAGGATATAGACTGGTTTTTCCCATCTAAATTTGTCGCACAGAATCTTGCAGTCTAAAAATGTGACTTTTGTGCGACTTTTGCTTTAGAGGATTTTTAGAACATGATTTTTAGCCTATTTTAGACGGAAAAATGCATTGGTGCTGAATTTATCAATAGCGACTTTTCTGCGACAAGTCGCATCGGCTGAAAGTACGCCAAAATGTCAGACCATACTGGAGCAGGTTTAAATACAGTCTAAAGCATAGATCCCGAAGTCCGTGTGCAGAATTTATCAAGAGCCATGCGACCTTTGATAAATTAGGTGCACAATAGACCGGCCTTATGCTCTGTAGTTTGGTCTATATTGATGCGGTACACAGACATCTTTGATAAATCTCCCCTATGGGATTTTGTGATTAGCCGTTATGACCCATTAATGCCCGTTATGAATAACGGACGTTATTTTGTGACGGGAGAAAATTTGTGCATGTACCGTTTTTTCTCCCATCACACAATAACGTCCGTTATTCATAATTGCATTAACGGGTCATAACGGCTAATCACTAAATCCCATAGACTTCCCTGGGATTTTGTAACGGCCATATGGGATTTTGTAACCCTTTAATTGCCGGTTTTAAGGGTTTCCTTAACAGAACATTATAACTGGTCTTTAAAATGGAGAAATGATATAGTGTGAAAGCAGCCTAACATGAGACTTAGGTCCCATTCTTAAGATCATTGGGGGCTAAGTGGCTGGACCCCTCCCCCTATCCTATCCCGTGGATAGGGGATAACTTTCCAAGATGGATAAACATCTTGAAGTTAAAGGAGTACTCTGGTGCAGAGTATTCCTGCTCCGTCCTGCTCGGGCTGCTAAATAAATGAAAATAAACTATCTCTCACCTTCCTGGGTTCCCGCGGAACCGGAAGCTGATCGGTCCTCCGGTCCATCCGCTTCATACTTCCGTGTGTAACGAAGCGTCACATGGCGCTCAGCCTATTATGTGCCGAGGCAGAACATTGCGGCGGCCGGCCATAAGCTGAGCGCCATGTGACACTTCATTACACACAGAAGTATGAAGGAGATGGACCAGAGGACCGATCAGCTGTAGTGGTGCTCCGCGGGAACCCAGGAAGGTGAGTGATGGTTTATTTTCATTTATTTAGCAGCCCGGGCAGGACGGAGCAGGAATACTCTGCACCAGAGTACTCCTTTAAAGGGATATGTTTTCAAATCAACCGGTGCCAGAAAGTTATACAGGTTTGTAAATTACTTCTATTTAAAAATCTTAATCCTTCCAGTCCTGCTGTGTGCTACATAGGAAGTTGTGTAGTTCTTTCCAGTCTGACCACACTGCTCTCTGCTTACACCTTTGTCCGTGTCAGGGACTATCCAGGGCAGGAGCAAATCCCCATAGCAAACCTCTCCTGCTCCTGACAGTTCCTGACGAGAACAGAGGTGGCAGCAGAGAGCACTGTGGTCAGACAGAACTACACAACTTCTTCTGAAGTATATAAGCATGGGTCAAGTCCTGGGAAAAAGAAAGTGTGGGAACTCACCCAAGATTTCCACTTAAGGGCTGGTCCTGCAAAAGGGAACGGAGTTCTTGCTGAGTAAAAAGTGCAGGAACTCAGATCCCATGCGTTCCTAGAGGAATTGAGCCCTGTATATAAGGATAACCACTGGAAAACGTATTATTATTTATTTTTTTTATTTTTTTAAATAGATGTAATTTACAAATCTCTATAACTTTTTCACACCAGTTCTTTTTTCCTTTGGAGTACCCCTTTAAAGGGGTACTCCGGCCCCAAGACATATCATCCCCTATCCAAAGGATAGGAGATAAGATGTCTGATCACGGAGGACCTGCTGCTGGGGACCCCCGTAATATAGCTGGCAGCACCCACCTGTAAGTGACATCACACGGGGCAGAGTCGTGATGTCACGATAATCCGCCCCCCCGTGGTCGGGAGGCAAAAGACATAGAACCTCCAGTGCTTCCGGCAGTACTTACAGGTGGGTGCTGCATGCTAGATTGTGGGAGTCCACAGCAGCGGGACCCCCGCGATCAGACATCTTATCCCCTATCCTTTGGATTATATTTTTAGCAGTTTTTCTTCTCATTTTTCGATCTTTATGTATTGACATGGCTCTGGATCTGGCGGTGATCTCTGGAGCAGGGCCTGCTCTGTATTTGTAAGACATAGAACCTCCAGTGCTTCCGGCAGTACTTACAGGTGGGTGCTGCAGGCTAGATTGCGGGGGTCCCCAGCAGCGGGACCCCCGCGATCAGACATCTTATCCCCTATCCTTTGGATTATATTTTCAGCAGTTTTTCTTCTCATTTTTCAATCTTTATGTATTGACATGGCTCTGGACCTGGCGGTGATCTCTGGAGCAGGGCCTGCTCTGTATTTGTAAGACATAATAACAGTGTGGCGCTGCACTTTTCATGTTTTATTGTGGGCAGGTTTTGGCTTTTCCTTTGTGGTTTGCAAATCCATTTAAAACCGTGTAGAAGCTTTCCTCCCTTTCATTTAATGCTTTAATGCAAGAAGAAACATGTTGAAGACGTATACACACAGAAGAGCGCTGTTATTTAGTTCCGTCCGATCACAATCCTTTAATGGCAGGATCTAGGATTTCTCACTTCCTCTAATAGTTCACAGCATATTGGGGGAGATTTATCAAAACCTGTGCAGAGGAAGAGTGGTGCAGTTGCCCATAGCAACCAATCAGATTACTTCTTTCATTTTCCACAGGCCTCTTTAGAGGCCTGTGGAAAATGAAAGAAGCAATCTGATTGGTTGCTATGGGCAACTGCACCAGTCTTCCTCTGCACAGGTTTTGATAAATCTCCCCAATTGTGTATATTTTTTTCAGAAAATATCCAGCAAAACCCAAAAAGCCTTGTAAATTGCGTCTGCTCTTCACCAAGATCGCTGCATCTACTAGCTTCCGCATGAGGTCTACTGTATAGAATGTTTTTTTAAACTCAGCAATCTATAAAAATGTGCACAAAATGTTTCAATATATTTTATTTTGTTAGAAGTTTCAGGTCTACAGATAGAAGAGATTCTCTGTCTATGCCCCATGAAAAAACGCACTACACACGTGCCTTGACATCAGTATTGCCATGATAAAGCCGTTCCTACACGCTGCGGCTGCCGCCTGCATCTCTGTATTGCCGTCGACACCTGGAGATACGCTTTAAAGGGGTACTCCGCCCCAAGACATCTTATCCCCTTTCCAAAAGGATAGGGGATAAGAGATCTGATCGCATGGGTCCCACGATCTCTGTGCAGCACCCGGCACTGGGTGTGGGCGGTAGGGATCGTGACATCATGGTCACACCGCTCATGATGTCACGCCACACCCCCTCAATGCAAGTCTTTGGGAGGGGGTGTGACGACAGCCACACCCCCTCCCATGGACTTGCATTGAGGGGGCGTGGCTGTGATGTCACAAGGGGAGTGGCTGTGAAGTTCTAACCCGCCGCCCGCTCCAAGTGTTCGGAACAAAATGTTCAGAACGCTAGGACATCGGAGTACCCCTTTAAGAATTTGCAAATCTAGGTGCCGGCCATTGAAGAATCTCAAGCGCTAGTGACTAGCTATTAGTCACTAGTGCTCACAACTCCCTAATAACTGTGGACGACCCCAGGACTTGCCCCTGCTTAAAGCGTACATGTCATGTCACAGAAAAAAATGCATCTAGATTTTACTCACTATGTCATGCAGATTCTTAAATATTTCTTTTATATGTACAGTCTAGCTTCTGTATTTGGCTTACAAATCCCTCTGTTCTTCTGTTCACTCATTCTGACATCCACTGCTCAGGAAGGGGCATGTCTATAGCAAGCACTAAGCCCGCCCTCACTCACCATGCATTCACTTTCTCCCTGAGTCTGCTGTGATGTGCTGGGTCTCTTCATCCAATCACTGCAGGCTGCTCTGTAACCCCTTCTCTCTGTTTTCATGCTGCAGTCTGATAGACAGGACAGGAGTGAGCACAGACGAGTGTTAGTCCCGCCCTCCCTTCCTGGACTGGACAAAGATGATGCTGTAGTCGGACAGGTTTATGTTCTGGATGGTATGGGGACCACTAGTGGTCTTTTTTTTTATTAGCCATGTTTTCTGTAAAAATTAGAACATTTTTAGGAAGTATATTAAACAGGTTAATGTTTTACCAACATAGAAAACGTTTAAAGCAGCATCTCCAGGTGCCAGTGTGAAATGGCAGTAAACTGCAAGATTGGAGTTAAACATGCACGTTGGAGTTGCTGTCATTACTTTCTGCAGGGAATCTATGCAGTTTCAGGCTGCGTTGACATGGCGGAATGTCTGCACGGAAAATCTCTGTGCGGACATTTCATACCGTGCGGGGCACAGGCAGAATCCGCTGGCGTGAGGATCGCACGGAATGCGCCGTCTCGTAGACAGTTATGCATTCCGTGTGGAATCGGCACAAAGAATGAATGCGTTCTTTCTTTGTGCAGACATGGAAAAAAGGAAGTTCCGTGCCGGAAACATCTGGCACAGAAATTCCGCTGTATGCACAGAGCAGCAGAATCCCATTGAATTCAACAGGACTTTGCTGCAGCGGAAATTCTGTGCAGAAATTCCGCACGTGTGAACGCGGCCTCTGGCTATATCCTAGTCAGTTTGTAGTTCTCACGTCTATCTGCCTTGGAGTGCACATGATGCTACTTGTAGTTGCCTTGAGTCACAGCTGGTACTATAGGATATCCTGTATTTTATATACAGTAAATGGATGTAGCTTTTATATTCTGTGATTGAATGTTACTTCATTATAGGATATAGCCTCAAACTGCAAAGACTCCTGCAGAAAACAATAACAGGGACTCCATTGTGCATGTGTAACTTGTGTCTCGCAGTTCAGTGCCATCCTGAAGTAATCACACCGACCACAATACAGGGAAGCGTGCAGCAGCTGCAGGCTGTAAGCGCCATATGTAAGAAAAGCCTTAGGCTATGTTCACCCGGTAGAATGTCCATACTGAAAATTTCCATTCGGACATTACCCAGACGGCGGAGCACCGGCAGAACACTATTCGCTGGTAAAATTTGTTCCTGGTGAGGTATTATCTTTATTTTTTACCTCCCTCTTGATAGAATCCTCTGTTCACCCCTGTATGCAGTTATAAAGAAGGCAGTTAAGACACTATGGTTTCTTTCTTGCATATATACATATATATACAGTGGTCCCTCAAGTTACAATATTAATTGGTTCCAGGATAACCATTGTATGTTGAAACCATTGTATGTTCAGACCAGAACTCTATGGAAACCTGGTAATTGGTTCTGAAGTCACCAAAATGTCATCCAAAAATAGGAAAAAGTGAGGATTAAAGATAAATAAGTAGATAACTAATATAGATAAAGCAAATTCTTACATATAAAAGTAAGAAAGATCTGCTGGGAGCTGTAATCACTGTCTATGTCAGTGTTTCCCAACCAGGGTGCCTCCAGCTGTTGCAAAACTACAACTCCCAGCATGCCCGGACAGCCAAAGGCTGTCCGGGCTTGCTGGGAGTTGTAGTTTTGCAACAGCTGGAGGCACCCTGGTTGGGAAACACTTGTCTATGTAGAGGACAGAAGCTTCTTCAGGGGTCCTGTACAGAACACGCAATGTCCTAAAAAAAAGGAAAATGGAGCCGCCCACACCTGATGCCCAAAGGAGAAGCAAACCCTGGCACAGGTAAAGAGTACAGAATATGTAATACCTCCCTGTACTGTAGGAGGCGCTACCAGACACCAGTCAGTGCATACACAGGGGTTTTACCAGTGAAATATCCATTCTGATTGGTCGGTTCTTCCAGCCATTGACAAGTTTCGCAGATTCCAAAGCATTATATGTTGAGTCTGGTTTCAAGTTACAATGGTCCAGAAAAGACCATTGTATGTTGAAACTATTGTATGTTGAGGCCATTGTAAGTTGAGGGATCACTGTATATATGTATCGGTAACACTTTCAAATTAATCTAATGTCAATACCTTTATCCTTTTTTTTTTTAGCAATTTTTTTTTAGGTATGCCTTTACATATGCAACACCTAGGTATGCACCATGGGTTTGTGGGTGATTCACTTTTTGTCTGACAAACTGGTAAAGGTAACAGGATAGTGTTCTTCAAGAGGTCAACCATTGCCCCATGCTCTGTGAACACTTCAAAGGGGGTTCTCCAGGACACTAACAATGATGGTCTATCCTGTTTCCCCTCTTCATTGTTTCCACTGGTTTATCTGTATGGCATCTGTGTCAGACCCTACAAATTATCCCATTCCGTCACCTCAGTAGGGAAGTCAGGCCTTCCAGAAAATATAAAGAGAAGTGCCTAGAAGGGAAAAAGAAGTGCTTCCAATGTGTGTTTAAATAGCCCAAAATTCACTGTTTCTTCACTTTCCAAATGTCCTACCCTGATGATTCCTGGTCCCTTGTTCATACTGCTACAGGAGGTAATGTTGTTCCATTATGCCCAGGGCTTGGCTGCTGGAATGATATGTTATAATAGTATATAACTGATGTTTAAGTGTTAACAGACAGGGATGGAGGACCAGAAAACTATCAGTGCGGACGCAACTAATAGGTGAGTACATTTGTTTTTTAATACTTAACATGTATGTCTATATATATATATATATATATATATATACACACACACACACAAATGCAAAATCATAGGGTGTTGCGGAATCTTGTAATACCTTTTCTATTGGACTAACAGTAGGGGTGAGAATGGTGTTACAGCAGGACATGAGTAGAGACAGGAGAGAAAACAATAAAGTCCGGGTTTAGGAAGTTTTGATAATGGGCTAAGAAGCTCAAATCCACATTTAGTCCTCTGTTTTTTTAATCACAAAAAAACTATTATTCTGGCTTCAAATGTCTTCTTTTCTTGGGTGTTTTTGAAGTTTCCTTTCAGAATCCTGATTTTAAAGGGGGTATTCTGCCCCTAGACATCTTATCCCCTATTCAAAGGATAGGGGATAAGATGTCATATCACCGGGGTCCCGCTGCTGGGGACCCCCGGGATCTCCGCTGCGGCACCCCGCCATCATTACTGCGCAGAGCGAGTTCGCTCTGCACGTAATGATGGGCGGTACAGGGGCCGGAGCATCGTTACGTCACGGCCCCGCCCCTCGTGACGTCACGGCCCTTTCAATACAAGTCTATGGGAGGGGGCGTGGCGGTCGTCACACCCCCTCCCATAGACTTGCATTAAGGGGACGGGCCGTGATGTCATGAGGGGCGGAGCCATGACGTCACGATACTCCGTCCCCCGTATCGCCCGTCATTACGCACAGAGCGAACTCGCTCTGTGCTGTAATGATAGTACGGTGCCGCAGCGGGGATCCCGGGGGTCCCCAGCAGCGGAACCGCGGCGATCTGACATCTTATCCCCTATCCTTTGGATAGGGGATAAGATGTCTAGGGGCGGAGTACCCCTTTAAGGTCATGTATGGAGTAAAATGGTGTCCAAGTTCATTACTCTGAACGCTGTGTGCGGGATTCCGTCTCATAAAATATGCAGGGGTTAAAACAAAAGAAGTGGAGAATTCACACTAAGTTGGGCCATAAATTGTACAACTATAGGACGATAGACTGGGTAGATAAGGGTGAGAAGGAGCAAAGCAGGGGTGAGATGTAATTAAGCAGGACATAGGGAGATTGTAACACTCACGTTTCAGTAGACTGGAACACAGATGATAGTGGATCTGCTGGACCTGTGTGGTAGATGACTTGGACCGTACCAGGGAGCAGAGTCTAAGGTGCCGCTGGTTTTCACCAGAGCCCGCCGCAAAGCGGTACGGACTTGCTGTGGCAGGAGGCACCCAGGTCGCTACCCCTGGCCCGGCTCGAACACACAGGCGGCTGAGGAGATTCGAGGCACTGCCCTGGCATTCGGAGCTCCGCTCACAGCGTCCGGAAGTTCATTACTCCAAACGCTGTGTGCGGGCTTCCGTGTTCACGGCCGCCGGGTGTGATGTCACGCCCGGCCCCTTGTGACGTCTCGCCCACCCCCTCGTAACGTCTCGCTCACCCCCTCAATGAAAGTCTATGGGAAGGGGGCGCGACCGCTGTCACGCCCCCTTCCCATAGACTTTGGTGTAGGGGGCGGGCGAGACGTCATGAGGGGCCGGGCGTGACATCACACCCGGTGGCCACGAACACGGAAGCCCGCACACAGCGTTCGGAGTAATGAACTTCCGGACGCTGTGAGCGGAGCTCCGAAAGTCAGGGCAGCGCACAACCCCTTGAAAATGAAGGTTCTGAAAGGAAATTTCAAAAACACCCAAGAAAGAAAGACAATTGGAGCCAAAATAATAGTTTTTTTTATGATTCAAAGAGCAGAGGACTTAATGTGGATTTGAGCTTCTTAGCCCATCAAAACTTCCTATAACCTGTGCTGTATTGTCTTCTCTCCTCTATCTCCCCATGTCCTGCTGTAACACCATTCTCACCCCTGCCCCCTCCTGTCTCGTCCTTATTTGTAGTCTATGGTCCTGTAGCTGGATTATCTTATCTCCTGCATCTCTGTTACGTTATGTGCTCCGGCTGCACATGCTGGCCGTGAGCGCATGGTCCCGTTACCTGCTGATGCCGGTGGGGCTGGGATTCGCATCGCAGGATGCGCCCCCAAATGCGAGTCCCAGCCTGTCACTCAGCTGGTGCTTCTCCTGCCCCCGCCTCTGCCTCTCTGCTCTGGCGTGTGTGTCCCCGCCCCCTAGTTCACATGCGTGCCAGAGCTTTAAGATTTAAAGAGCCAGTGAGCCCATTAGTGAAGTAACACCTGTGGCTCATTTATAAATTCCTCCACCTCCCACACTTCCCTGCTGGATCTTTGTTGCCCTAGAGCCTTAGAGAAAGCATTCCTGAGTATTGCCTTGCCGTGTATCATACCCTTGCTCTGTGACCTGACCTTGCTCCTTTGCCACCTACTGACCATTTGCTACATTCCTGACTATGCTACTGTGCTGCCTGCCCTGACCTCCTGCTATCCAGACCACTAGTTGCCAAATCCCACCTGTGCCTCGAATCTCCTCAGCCGCCTGTGTGTCCGAGCCGGGCCAGGGGTAGCGACCTGGGTGCCTCCTGCCGCAGCAAGTCCGTACTGCTTTGCGGCGGGCTCTTGTGAAAACCAGCAGCACCTTAGACTCTGCTCCCTGGTACGGTCCGAGTCATCTGCCACACAAGTCCAGCAGATCCACTATCATCTGTGTTCCAGTCTACTGAAACGTGAGTGTTACAATCTCCCTATGTCCTGCTTAATTACATCTCACCCCTGCTTTGCTCCTTCTCACCCTTATCTACCCTGTCTATCATCCTATAGCTGTACAATTTATGGACCAACTTAGTGTGAATTCTCCACTTCTTTTGTTTTAACCCCTGCATATTTTGTGAGACGGAACCTGTATGTTTTCTTCTTGTGTGCTCAGAAATGCTTTTGACTTAATAATGGGAGAGATCCTATTAATGCTTCACTTCTTTTTTTAAACTTAATTTCTTTTATAAACTAAAGGTAAAATGTAAGAGGTCTAGTGTGATGTGATTCACATAGATAGAATGCCAATGGGTATCAACCCTAATGATCACTAAGTAGCCTGCAGTGCCCCTAAGTGGGCTACCCCACCAAACTGATAATTATAAGGTTAATATACAACACACAGGCACTGTTACACTGTGCAGAATAAACAATTTCCTGTTATGTTTATTATTGGTCATCTGGGAATTCTTGTTTGGCCACAAGATGGCAACAAAGCTTTCATAAATATAAATGTCCCTGGTCATTCTATGCCTAAGGGCTAATTCAGACGACTGTAATGGGGCTGCATATCACTATACTTATCATTATATCTACGGCCCGATACAGGGACAGACATAGAAACATAAGGCCCCATAGCAAAACTTTGAATTCGGTCCCTCCTACCTTTATAGACAACTATAACTTTTCCTATTAGTTCAAGGCTACTCCACACCTGATTCCCCCTATTAAAATCTTTTTTAACCCTTTAAAAACCAGACCATATTTAGTATTTTCATTTCATCTCATGGCCTTCTCAGATTTTTACTGGTTTTATATTTCTGCTCATATACAGTGGTCCCTCAAGTTACCATATTAATTGGTTCCAGGACGACCATTGTATGTTGAAACCATTGTATGTTGAGACCAGAACTCTATGGAAACCTGGTAATTGGTTCTGAAGCCCCAAAATGTCATCCAAAAAAAGGAAAAGGTGAGGATTAAAGGAAAATAAGTAGATAACTAATATAGATAAAGCAAATCCTTACATATAAAAGTAAGAAAGATCTGCTGGGAGCTGTAATCACTGTCTATGTCCGTGTTTCCCAACCAGGGAGCCTCCACCTGTTGCAAAACTACAACTCCCAGCATGCCCGGACAGCCAACGGCTGTCCGGGCATGCTGGGAGTTGTAGTTTTGCAACAGCAGGAGGCACCCTGGTTGGGAAACAATGGTTTATGTCTAGGAAAGGAGCTTCTTCAGGGTCCTATACAGTACACACAGTCCCAAATGTAGCCGCCCTTACTTGGTGTCCAAAGGAGCAGCTAACCCTGGCACAGGTAAGGAGTAGTACGGAACTTGTAGTTTCTCCCTGTACTGTAGGGGGTGCTACCAGACACCAGTCAGTGCTTGTACTTCAGTAATACAGGTGATTTACCAGTAAAATGCCAATTCTGATTGGTCAGTTCCTCCAGTTGTGACAGGTTTCACAGATCTGGACTGTCCGCAGTATTGTATGTTGAGTCTGGTTTCAAGTTACAATGGTCCAGAAAAGACCATTGTATGTTGAAACTATTGTATGTTGAGGCCATTGTAAGTTGAGGGATCACTGTACAGCTTATTTTTGCAGAACAAGTTGTACTTTTCTTTTTTTTATCTTTCTTTCTTTTAAACATTGGAGAAAACAAACTGCACAATATGGTAATAAAGGCCTGTGCGCAGACAGGCAAAGAAAGCAAGTTGTACTTTTCAATGGCACCATTTACCATAGTATGTATGCCATTCACTGTGTGGTAAAACTGAAATGTTCTCCGAATTATAAGGGTCAGTACGATTACAGCAATAATCCATTTATTTGTATCTTTTACTTCTTTTAAAAATAACAAAAAGCTTATTTTTTATTTGATATTTTTCTCTCTACTTATCTGTGAGAAGGCTTGTTTTTTGTGGAACGAGCTGTAGATTTTACTGATAGAACTTTGGGGTAAATGAGATTTTTTTAAATTTTTTTTATCAATGCTTAATAGTGTGTGAGATGTACAAGCACAGCAATTCTGTCTTGTCTGGACAATAGCTTTTTAACCTGGTTTCCCCAAACATGTACGTAATGTGATAGGGAGAGAACGGTGCTGTCAGACTCCTTTGGTCACTATCCTCTATTGAAGTTTCCACTGATTTCCACAGAATATATTCAGTACAACTTTATACAGGTATAATCCAAAGGGCCAAATGGATGAGAAAGATAGACTGATACAGACATAGTTAGAATAGATAGACGATAGATGGAGAGGGGTGGGCCATTTATATGGATACACCTTAGTAATATGGGAATGGTTGGTGATATTAACTTCCTGTTCGTGGCACATTAGTATATGTAAGGGGGAAACTTTCAAGATGGGGGGTGACCATGGCGGACATTTTGAAGTCGGACATTTTGAATCCAACTTTTGTTTTTTCAATAGCAAGAGGGTCATGTGACACATCAAACTTCCAGGCTTCCAGTATCCGTACTTTCAGGTGCTGCACATTTCGTATGTTCACAGCATAGACAATTGCCTTCAGATGACCCCAAAGATAAAAGTCTAAGGGGGTCAGATCAGGAGACCTTGGGGGCCATTCAACTGGCCCACGATGACCAATCCCCTTTCCAGGAAACTATTCATCTAGGAATGCCTGGACCTGACACCCATAATGTGGTGGTGCACCATCTTGCTGGAAAAACTCAGGGAACGTGCCAGCTTCAGTGCATAAAGAGGGAAACACATCATCATGTAGCAATTTAGTTTATCCAGTGGCCTTGAGGTTTCCATTGATGAATAATGGCCCCACTATCTTTGTACCCCATATACCACACCATACAATCAATTTTTGCGTTCCAACAGTCTTGGAGGGATCTATCCAATGTGGGTTAGTGTCAGACCAATAGCGGTGGTTTTGTTTAGTAACTTCACCATTCACATAAAAGTTTGCCTCATCACTGAACAAAATCTTCTGCGTAAACTGAGAGTCCTGTTCCAATTTTTGTTTTGCCCATTGTGCAGCACCTGAAACTACGGATACTGGAAGCCTGTGCTAGCATTTCTCCTGCAGTGTTGCTATTAGTGTGTGAAGAGTGGGAGAAGAGGGTTGCATTGACAATCCAACACAATGTGCAGCACATTGAACACATTTTATAAGTGGCCAGAAACTTGTAAATAACTCATGAGAGAATAAAGTTACGTTAAAACCAAGCGCATCATTGTTTTTCTTGTGAAATTCCCAATAAATTTGATGTGTCACATGACTCTCTTGCTTTAAAAAAAACAAAAGTTGGATTCAAAATGGCCGACTTCAAAATGTCCGCCATGGTCACCACCCATCTTGAAAAGTTTCCCCCCTCATATATACTAATGTGCCACAAACAGGAAGTTAATATCACCAACCATTCCCATTTTATTAAGGTGTATCCATATACATAGCCCACCCTGTATACTCGAGTATAAGCCGACCCGAATATAAGCTGATGCCACTAATTTCACCCCAAAAACCTGGGGAAAACTTATTGACTCGAGTATAAGCCTAGGGTGGGAAATAAATCATATCCCCCAAGTCATCATCTAGATCTCCCCCTGTCATCATCCAGACGCCCCTGTCATCATCCAGACCCCCCCCCCCCCCCCCCTTCATCATTCATATCCATGGAAATGAATGGACTTTGTTCATTTTGTCAAGGGCGATAGTAAGGGGAGAAATAGTGCATGCACTATTTTTTCCGTTCATTTGCCCATCACAAAATAACGGCCGATAATGGGTTAAAACAGCTATTAGAAAAATCCCATAGACTATAATGGGATTTTCTAACGGCCGCTTAACTGCCGAATTTCAGTTTTTTTGTAACAGGCGTTTATATATATATATATATATATATATATATATATATATATATATATATATATCATTTTTTATAGTGGGAAGAGCAGCCTAACAGATATGAGGCGTCCTATTAAATCTCATAGAGCCGGTTTTGGATTAAAAAACTAACACAATTAATCCTAGAAGCATACTGTCATATCAATTTTATTGTTCAGTCCTAATAGTCCTGTGACTTGTGTGTTAATAATCCAATATATTTCTCTTTGTAACAAACATAAATCAGCTCTGGTATCGGGTGTAGCTTGTACTTTTTCTACTCCTGCAAACCGCAGCACTTCTGGATTCCCACCATGGGCTTCGTTCACATGGGATAATAGGCGAGGAGCTCCTGTACCAGAGCGGAAAGAATAAAGATGCTCCCTTACGCAAATGCATAACTGCCTTATAGTCTTCCCTATGTAAAAGAAGCCACATGGGCAAAAAATAACATAAACTACATTTTTCATTTAACAGGTAATAAATTCTCGGACCATGTGATTCACTCGCCCCATTCTTAATGTTTTAGCACCTAAATTATATTTACAAAAATTATAGTGTTTCCATAAATAATTTCCTTGCGGAGTAATTTCGTGTAACCATGTAGTTTTCTGTATATATTTCAGATTTTTCAACATGTCCCCAATTTTATGGGTTTTCCTATATGCGATAAGGGGTTTCCTCATTGCTATATGTCTAACCTCTTCGTCTGCTTCTATGATGTACCAGTTTCTCCTAATCGCTTGCTCTATAAATTTATTTACTGGAGAATTGTTTAATGTGAAAGCAAACCTTCTAGTGTTCTCATTCTGTTTTTTACGGGTGTTTTTATATAATATGTCTTTTCTGTCCCTCTTGTCTGCTTTTTTTCTTCCTTGCTCGATCAGAGTTTTTGGATACTCCCTCTCTAATAACTTTGTTTCCAGTTCATCAGCTTGTGCGTGGTAATTTTCTTCATTACTATTATTCCTTTTTAATCTTATAAACTGTCCGTATGGTATTCCTTTCTTAACGGATTGAGGGTGGGAGCTTTTACAATGTAAAAGAGTGTTCATAGCAACCTCTTTCCTAAAACCCTCACTTATCAATCCCTGATTCTCTATTTTAATCTTCACATCAAATAACTCCACTACATCTCCTCCAAATTGCTTAGTGAACGACATGTTAACAGTGTTACTGTTGTTAAGATATGTGACAAAGTCAGTAAATAGATTTTCCGTGCCAGACCACACCAATAGGATGTCATCCACGAAGCGGACGTAGGATTTAATGTACTGGAGGTATGGATTCTTGGTTGTGTAAATATAATAATTTTCGAATACTTCAAGGAAAAGGTTAGCATAAGTGCATGACACCGGAGTCCCCATAGGGGTACCGGTGTCCTGCCTATACCATTTTTTGTCATATTTGAATGTACTATTAGATAGAATGAACCTCAACGCTTCGGTGATGAAGTCTATATAAGCTTCAGAGTTATTAGCATTCCTCAATATATTAATTATAGCCTGTACACCCGCATCATGAGGGATGCGGGTGTACAGGCTCATGACATCAATAGAACACAGACTCCTTCCCTCCTGCCAATGCATGTCTCCAAGAATTTGCCATAAATGACTAGTATTTTTAATATATGCAGGTATTGATGGCAGTAAAGGGCAAAGGAGCCATTCGAGGTAATGAGGTATTCTGTCACTAAGCCGACCCCAGCCGCAATTGGGCGGCCTGGGGGATGGCTCAGTGACTTGTGTACTTTCAGTAAATTATACCATTTAGATGGTTTAGGGCATTCGGGGATCAATTTCTCATATTCCTTTTGAAACATACTTATGTAACAAAGATTTCAAGGTACTGAAAATCTTACTGGTAGGATCAGCATTTAGGGGAGTGTATGTTGAACGATCAGACAATTGCCTTTTGGCTTCTTCTTTATACATCTGTTAAAACATAACAACCACGCTTCCCCCCCCCCTTTATCTGCTCTGGTAATCAATATGTCTTCCCTTGATTGGAGTCGAGTCATAGCTTTCATTTCCGAGGAAGGTATATTGAGGACGGCTTGTGGATATAGCACTGATTTGACGTCTCTCAACACTGCTCTCTGGAACAGGTCTAAATGACCTCCTTGAGCTGACTGGGGGTGGGGGAAGAATTTAGACTTATTGCCTTTTTTAAATACATGTATCACTCCCTCCTCTTCATGAAGTGTACTAATATCTTCAAAATCTGCAGTAAGCATCCCTACACATTCTACATCTATTGCTGAGAATTCTGCTGGAAAAAATCCCAATGGCCCTATTACTGTAGGTATATTTCCCATACATTCTTGATGCTCACCAATAACTTTATTAGAGAAGGTCAAATCTAATGCACAAAAAAGAAAGAGCAGAGCTTCCTCTAAGGACAGTATGTCTGTGGCAAGAGTGATGCACAATATGACAGGTGCACATGTGTAGATGTATGCTCACCTGATGTGGTTGTGTGCCAGACACAACCACCATGCAGCGTAGTGATCAGATGTTACAGCGGAGCTGCCTCCGGAGTCAGGCCAGGATTCCCCTGGTTGATTGAGGTCATCAAATGAAGATAGAAGAAAAGGTCCGGATTGTTACAGGTGCGTACCGCAGAGATAGGATCGGCATCAGGTATTGAATATAAAATATCTTTAATGATTGCCCAATTTTTCAAACGCGTTTCGAGGAGTGAGCCTCTTTGTTAATGAACATAGGCTTTTCCGGAAGCCTATGTTCATTGACAAAGAGGCGCACGCCTCGAAACGCGTTTGAAAAATTGGGCAATCATTAAAGATATTTTATATTCAATACCTGATGCCGATCCTATCTCTGCGGTATGCGCCTGCAACAACCCAGACCTTTTCTTCTATCTTCATTTGATTTATTAGAGAAGAAAATTTTAAGATTAATGTCTCTGATGGCCTTGGCTAAATCAATCTTGAACTGAACAGCGTCGAAGTTTTCAGTTATCCCGTAATTCAATCCTCTTGATAGAAGTGATATGGTGTCTGTGTCCAGCGGTATATCGGTAAGATTTATAACATTAGATTTTAATTCAGAGATCTCCAGGTGGTGGTTTTCCTTTTCTTTTGTTCTTTCAGGGGCGGGTCTCTTCCTTCTGCTCCGTCTTGTGTGGGCCTTCCTAAAGGGGCAGGTTCAGCTGTATCCATTAGGCGGTGTTCACATTTCTCGTATAATGATTGTTTAATGTTTTTATCCTTTGGAATGCGTTTATTCTTAGATAAGGTCAGATAAGTATTAGACTTGGTCTTAATGTGTGAATATATGGTCAGTCTCATAGTCTCTTTTATCTCTAATAAAATTGTCTCTTTTGTTATTTTTTGTTTCTTCTTGTAGATTAATAAGTTTTGTTCCTAATTTAGAGAAAAAAAGAGAAGGCGATAATTTCTGGTACACGTTTGATGTATCCTGACTTAGCTTTAGATAGTTCTCCCGATACTTAGTGATACTCAATTCTGCTTCTGGTTAGTACTATGTGAAGTAACTTCAGTGCGTGTTCTTTGTGGACTTGCTTCCATGTCTCGAGAAATATAGGGCCATCTTGGAATAGCGCTTGGGCTTTAAAGGTTCTCAACCCTCTAGGTGCTCGTTCACATTGAGCGTATGACTGTAGCCAATTCACAGACCAGAATGCAGAAATTTCACGTTCTGATAGAGATGTAATGCGATACTCCAGTGATTTAATACTGATCACCTCTAGGTCGTCTTTACTGTTACAGTCCATGAAGTACCCCCCGCGTCCTCTCTCCCGGTGAGTATGGCAGTCTCCAATTTTTCCAACACCCGTTCATGAACCATTTCCACATTTTGTGGCATGAGTACAGACATTTCAGTGTGCTCATTTCAGCGTACTTTTATTCTTTCCACTCTGGTAAAGGAGCTCCTTGCCTATTATCCCATGTGAACGAAGCCCACGGTGGGAATCCAGAAGTGCTGTGGTTTGCAGGAGTAGAAAAAGTACAAGCTACACCCGATACCAGAGCTGATTTATGTTTGTTACAGAGAAATATATTGGATTATTAACACATAAGCCACAGGACCATTAGAATGATAAAATTGATATGGCAGTATGCTTTTAGGATTAATTGTGTTATTTTTTTTTTTTTAATCCAAAGCCGGCTCTATGAGATTTAATAGGACACCTCCTACCTGTTACTTTTTTAGATCACATGGTGTTGTTTTTAGTTGGTGATAGGTCAGGTGTGTGATTCCTAGAACCTATCTCTTGCATCTGTCTTGTAGGGCTCTAAATAAAAAACCGTTTAGGTTGTATATCCACATGGTCCTTGTGGCTAAAACTTCAATCGCTAAACATTGGAGACGGACCCTTCCCCCCTCTGAGTAAGACGTACTGGCTCACGTAAATGAGATCTGGTCTCTCGAATCTCTTACGGCTTCCCTAAATAATACCATCCCTTTGTTTCTATCAATCTGGGAGCCTTGGGATCATTACTCAGGTCGGCAGCCTCCATGACCTAGCTTTTGTCTTCTATTTTTTTACTTAGCTCTTTTCTTTCCTACGCTTCTTGGTTTTCGTTCCCTTATTGTCTTGATCGTCACATCGTTGTTTGGTCTTTGTGGTCCCTCTGTCCACCCCCCCCCCGTGTTGATGTAGTATCTATGTTTTCTGCATTTGGCTCCGCCACCTGTTCCACTGGAGTTTGGGTGGGTTATGTTGCTTTATACACCAATATTTCTGTTCTGATGATCCATATTTACTGCTTTACTATATTTGTCTGAATATTGTCATGGCAGCCTTTGGATTGCTATCCAGTCTTACTCCAGCATGTAAGTTTCATTTTCGTTGTCTTTTACTTTGTATAATGAAAACTTAAATAAAATTTCAGTTGAACCCCCCCCCCCCCAAAAAAAAACAAAAATAAATAAATAAATTGAAAAAGAAAGTGTGATTAATATCATTGTAACAGAAATTACAATAGTTTTTGAATATCTCCCCCATTATTGTCTCTGGCTGCATGGCATACTGGGAAATGTCAGAGACAACAGTAAAATAAAATAAAAACTTGCACTACAGCACTTCCAGGTGTGGGCCCAGTGCATAAATACGGAACAAAGCGGTGCATAGAGGTGATAGAAGTGTTATTACACAGTATTATAACTTATGGGCTTTAAAGGGGTACTCCAAAGGATAGGGGATAAGATGCCTGATCGCTGGGGACCCTCGTGATCTTGCACGCAGCACCCCGTTAGAATCAGTCCCCAGCTGTCACGCCCCCTCCCATAGGCTTGCATTGAGGGGGCGGAGTGTGACATCACACGGGGGCGGAGCCGTGATGTCACAACGCTTCTTCCTCGTGATCGTCAGTAATCAGACCCGGAGCGAACATGCTCCAGGGACTGATACTAACGGGGTGCTGCGTGCCAGATCACGGGGGTCCCCAGCGGCGGGACCCCCGCGATCAGGCATCTTATCCCCTATCCTTTGGATAGGGGATAAGATGTCTTAGCGCCGGAGTACCCCTTTAAGAAATGCTGGGACAGGACAGAGATAGTGACTGTGATATCCCATTAAACAAACACTTGTGTGATATATAAAGGATATTAAATACAATAGAGACATGGCAAAATGCACATTTATTGTCACTATTGAATGTTAAACAGGGGATGTGTTGCTGACAATAATGGAAGAGAGAAGCCACACAAGTGATCCACGTAACATTTGGGCTACCGTTCCTGGCCAAAGAATCCTTTCAGAGAGTGCTATATAACTTGTACTAGTAGATTGGCACTGATAGTGACCCTTGTAAATGGACCCTTACAGTCTTTTACTTTTGAGGACATTTTCCAGAATAATTTCTAAAGAAACACTAAATGTAGTGCTATAAAGTATGCTTCCCTTTCTGCTAGCAGCATTGTTCTAGTCATGTGATCCCTGAGCCTGGATGAATGTATATATTTATCTCTTCTTCTTCTTCATATTTAAGCTGTACCCCCTGGCCTACTGGGATTAGCGCACAAGGGGAAATATTTTCTAGAATGAATAAGAAACACTCACATGACAGCCCACATACTATCTGCCAGACAGCAATACAAAACCCTACTGCTGCTGATGTAAGACAATATAAGTGGGAAAGGTTCTGTGGTCGGATAAATGTGCAATGAGTCACACTTAGAATAGATTTAGTTTGCCAAAACCACATCATCCTCCTCCTAGGGCAAACTGGGGTCCTCCAGATGTTTCAAAATTACAACTTGCAGCATTCCCAGACAGCCGAGCACAGGCACCATTTACATTAGATTTCCTCTTAAAGGGGTACTCCAGTGGAAATGTTTTTTTTTAAATTAACTGGTGCCACAAAGTTAAACAGATGTGTAAATGACTTCTATTAAAAAAACCTTAATCCTTCCAGCACTTATCAGCTGCTGTATGTTCCACAGGAAGTTGTGCATCTTTTTGAATTTCATTTCTGTCTGACCACAGTGCTCTCTGCTGACACCTCTGTCCATGTCAGGAACTGTCTAGAGTACCCCCATAACAAACCTATCTTGCTTTGGACAATTCCTGATAGGGAACCTAGCCTTAAACGTAAGGATTGGTGGGTTGTCTTTGCCTCTTCACAGTATAAATACATTGTTTAAAAACATGTTAAGTTTAATAGATAATTAGAATGATATATATAGATCTCTACAAATCTTTAAAATGTTTACATATTTAATAGACATTCTATGCATGCATTCACGTCCGCTCATTCCCGTTGGGTGTACATATCCCGCTATTTAGCGTGTGGTGCAATTGCACTTTAGCGGGGCTCAGCTCTTGACAACAGATATTGTCATCCAAAGCTTGCACAATCGAAATTAAAGGAAAAATCCAGGAAAAATTTATTCATCATGTAGCTGATCACAGGTGGTCTGACTGCTGGGACCCCAACGCAATCTCTGGAGCCGGAGCCCTCGCTCATTGAGGAGTGCGTGCTGCAGACGGCACGCACTCCATTAATTTCTATAGGAGCGCCGAAAAGACCTGAGTACAGCACTTGGACATCATCGGCAACAGCAAGCACTTCTCACTGGGAGTAGCGGGGTCCTGTCCTGGAGATGACGGGGCGGCCCCAGCTACTTATTCCCTATCCTGTGGGGAGGGGATAAGTACATTTTTGCTGGTGTGCTCTGGTGCAGAGTATTCCTGCTCCGTCCTGCCCGGGCTGCAAAAAAAATGAAAATGAACCATCTCTCACCTCCCTGGGTTCCCGCGGAGCGCCACTACAGCTGATCGGTCCCCCGGTCCATCTCCTTCATACTTCCGTGTGAACGAAGTGTCCATCTTCGTTCACACGGAAGTATGAAGAAGATGGACCGGAGGACAGATCAGCTGTAGTGGCGTTCCGCGGGAACCCAGGAAGGTGAGAGATGGTTCATTTTCATTTTTTTGGCAGCCCGGGCAGGACGGAGCAGGAATACTCTGCACCAGAGTACTCCTTTAAGGTTCAGTTTCCACTTGGTTTTTTTCTGGCAGTTTTTGAGCCAGAAATGTATTCAAAAGGAATAGGACATATAAAGGAAGGACTTACACTTCTCCTCCCTTATGGATCCACTTCTGACTTTGGCTCAAAAACTGCCAGAAAAAAAAAGTGGAAACTCAGCCTAAAGCTCACCAGATCCATAGCAAAAAACTTTATTCTTTAGTGCAGTGTCATAAAAAAGGTGTTTATTTTTATTTTTTAAATTTTTTTTATGACACTGCCCTCAAAGATAAAGTTTTTCGCTACGGATCCGGTGAGTCCCGCCTCAATTTCTATTGTGCAAGCTTCACATATTCAAATTTTTATCCAACTATCCCCAAAATATTCATGAAATCCATATAAGGCTGGGTTCACACTACGGTTTGTAACTACGGCTCCCGTATACGGCTGGGAGGAGGGGTGAGCGGGGCTTAATCGCGGCGCCCGCACTCAGCCGTATTCGGGAACCGTATTCAATGCATGTCTATGAGCCGACCGGAGTGAACCGCAGCCTCCGGTCGGCTGCTTTTTCGGCCGTTTGCGGTTTCCCGACCGTAGGCAAAAACGCGGTCGACCACGTTTTTGCCTGCGGTCGGGAAACCGCATACGGCCGAAAAAGCAGAAGACCGGAGGCTGCGGTTCACTCCGGTCGGCTCATAGACATGCATTAAATACGGTTCCCGAATACGGCTTTGTGCGGGCGCCGTGATTAAGCCCCGCCCCCCCTCCTCCCAGCCGTATACGGGAACCGTAGTTACAAACCGTAGTGTGAACCCAGCCTAATACTCATTTATTATTATTATTATTATTATATTATTATGATAATTATATTATTATTATATTATTATGATAATTATATTATTACTATAAAATTATATGTATTTCTATCTGTGGTATAATAGTAATAGCCATTCTTTATATAGCGCACACAGATTCCACATCCATGCAATGTTTATTTTGTGCTGAACGGGATCAATAAATTCGTATCACAGCAGATTACGTTTTCTTGGTCCATGATAATTATATTATTACTATAAAATTATATGTATTTCTATCTGTGGTATAATAGTAATAACCATTCTTTATATAGCGCACACAGATTCCACATCCATGCAATGTTTATTTTGTGCTGAACGGGATCAATAAATTCGTATCACAGCAGATTACGTTTTCTTGGTCCATGATAATTATATTATTACTATAAAATTATATGTATTTCTATCTGTGGTATAATAGTAATAACCATTCTTTATATAGCGCACACAGATTCCACATCCATGCAATGTTTATTTTGTGCTGAACGGGATCAATAAACTCGTATCACAGCAGATTACGTTTTCTTGGTCCTGGCAGCGAATTCTGGAATATTCCTCAGGTTCCATCCAGGTAAATCGGTTAATAAAATAAACATGCCATCCCTGCCCGGGCTGAGCTAGTCACTATTGAAGCCATGTGTTGTTGCACGGGAAGCATCCCCTTTACCAGCATTTTGCCATCTCATCTCTGGCTCGCAGCCAAGGCAGTGTGAAACAGCTGAGCTGGTCTTTACAATGACAGTGTCTGGGGAGGGAGTAGTGAACTGATCCCCTGACGTCAGTGTCAGCCCTCCCTGTGATCTGGTCCCCAGCAGCCACTTATAAGAGCACGCAGCACCCAGCGCTGCCCTCAGCACTCTCCACATCCCTGTGCTGAGCACTGCATCCTCTACTCTGAGAACTCATCATGGTGGACCACTTTCTGGGTACCTGGAAGCTGTCCGACAGCCAGGGCTTTGATGAGTACATGCAGTGTCTAGGTAAGTAAGGATGCTGGGAATATATCCGATCACCTGTCAAAATGCTATGTATAAAGATGCATCATCTATAGCAGTGTTACCCAACCAGCTCGCCTCCGGCTGTTGCAAAACTACAACTCCCAGCATGCCCGGACAGCCGTTGGCTGTCCGGGCATGCTGGGAGTTGTAGTTTTGCAACAGCCGGAGGCATGCCGGTTGGGAAAATTGGTCCCTAAGCTTTGTAAACTCTGGAAAAGGAAGAGTTAAAGGGGTATTCCAGGCAAAAACTTTTTTTTATATTTCAACTGGCTCCGGAAAGTTAAACAGATTTGTAAATTACTTCTATTAAAAAAATCTTAATCCTTCCAATAGTTATTAGCTTCTGAAGTTGAGTTGCTGTTTTCTGTCTAACTGCTTTCTGATGACTCACGTCCCGGGAGCTGTCCAGCTCCTATGGGGATATTTTCCCCATCATGCAAGGGATATTCTCCCATCATGCACAGCTCCCGGGACGTGTCATCATCATTGAGCAGTTAGACAGAAAACTTCAGAAGCTAATAACTATTGGAAGGACTAAGATTTTTTAATAGAAGTAATTTACAAATCTGTTTAACTTTCCGGAGCCAGTTGATATATATATATATATACATATATATATATAAAAAAGTTTTTGCCTGGAATCCCCCTTTAAAAGAACAGATCAATGGTAAGTCTACATGCTGTTTTTATTTTTTACTTTTGCAGAATTTCTGCAGATCCACAGATGATATGATATAGATTTTAAAATCTGCACCAAAAAAAAAAAAAAAAAATATATATATATATATATATGTATAAATCCTTACAGATAGAATAATATGTGTAAATTTGCCTTTTATCGTATTCACCCGTGGATATAAGGTGATCGAATCAACAGGTAAATTCGGCAGCAACTCTGTCGTGTACGCACTAATTTCCCAACAGGTTTCACCATCACAAAATTCTCAGTCAATAATATTTGTAAATTTGCCTTTTACCGTATTCACCTGTGGATATAAAGTGATTGAATCGACAGGTAAAATCGGCGGCAGCTCTTTCGTGTACGCGCTCTTTCCCAACAGGTTTCACCACCACAAAATTCTCAGTCAATAATATTTGTAAATTTGCCTTTTACCGTATTCACCTGTGGATATAAGGTGATGGAATCGACAGGTAAAATCGGCAGCAGCTCTGTCGTGTACGTGCTCTTTCCCAACAGGTTTCACCACCACAAAATTCTCAGTAATTTTCGGGGGTTGTAGACCTACCAGAACAGCATGGGCTGGAGTACAGTAAACTTGTGTGCCGCAGCCAGATGTGGTTTTTAGAACATTAAAGTCTGTTTGTTATAAAGTTATCTCATAGTTGTAAGAATATTCATATCTTATTGTTAATGGAGTTTATGGTGAACGAAACCCAGCCTGATGGATGCCATCCAGCTTCACAGGTTACTTTGTCATCCATGCTTGAAGAAATTGTATATATATATATATATATATATATATATATATATATATATATATGTATATATGCAAATCTAGATTTTCTTTTGACTTGATAAAGGGAGGAATCCTGAAAGTTTGTCTCTAAAAATGCTGTTAGTCCGAGAAAAAAGGTATTACAAGATACTGCAACATTTTTTTGCATCTGCATCACTGGACTAATACGGTTACTCAACTTTACTATATATATATGTGTATATGTGTATATATGTGTATATGTGTATATATACCGGTATATATATATATATATATATGTGTATATGCCATACCGCAGTGGTATGCCTATGTTTGCTTGCATTATGTATTTAGCTTTCTATTATAATCATGGCATTAGTAAAGGGAAATGTATTTGCAACAAGTGTAACATAGACACCCACGCTACTGAAATTTACGGTAAGTTTTATTCTTTAATTTTTTATTCTAGCTTTGTTCATAATGTCACATCATTTTTGGTGTAGCTTTGATGCATTTTTTTTAACCTAGGCCAGAAGTTGATTCAAAAGGAATGGGATATATATATATATATATATATACTTCTCCTTCCTTCTGGTTTTACTTCTGGCTTTGGCTGGAAAAAACTGAATGAATAATTCAATGTATTCTTCCATCCCTAGGCTAAATTTCCACTTGGACTTTTTTTTTATGCAAATACGACCCCCCCCCCCCCCCTAAAAAAAAATGCCACAAATTATGCACAGCAATTTTTTTGGGTGAAAAATATTAGCTGAAAGTCAATGAGGATTTATGCAACCCGTTTTTTTTCATAGTTTTTTCACTCATATTTGGGGTTTTCATCCGGTTTTGGGTTCAGTGGCAGTTTTCTAAAATCGCAGCATAAGACTATGGGGGAGATTTATCAAAACCTGTGCAAAGGAAAAGTTGCCCAGTTGCCCATAGCAACCAATCAGATCTCTTCTTTCATTTTGCAGAGACCTTGTTAAAAATGAAAGAAGCGATCTGATTGGTTGCGATGGGCAACTGGGCAACTTTTCTTCTGGACAGGTTTTGATATATCTTCCCCATATGACTTTTTTTTTTTTTTTTTTAGAAAATGTTGGCGTTTCTCTCCTATAGAAACACATTATTGTGTATAGCGGTCTCAAGTCCCTGTCCACCTGTGTGTTTATTGACCCAAACCGATAAAAAAAAAAACCCTCCCTTTCCCACCCCTGAATCTCCCTCTTTACAAAGCTTTAAAGTGGCTCCAGATGGTTAAACTGATTTGTAAATGACTTCTATTAAAAAATCTTAATCCTTCCAGTAGTTATCAGCTGCTGATGTTGAGTTATTTTCTTTCTGACAACAGTGCTCTCTACTGACAGCTCTGCTTGTCCCAGGAACTGTCCGAAGCATTAGAGGGTTGCTATGGAGATTTGCTCCTACTCTGGACAGTTCCTGAGACAAGCAGAGGTGTCAGCAGAGAGCACTGTTGTCAGACAGAAAAAAACAACCCAACTTCAGCAACTGATAACTACTGGAAAGATAAAAATTTTTTAATAGAAGTCATGTACAACTCTGTTTAACTTTCTGGAGCCAGTTGATATATATATAAAAAAAAGTTTTTTCCTGGAATACCTCTTTAAGTTTAAGCCGGGGTCTCCTCTTTCATCAGCTATATACCAATGATATCATAAACAATCCCCTTCCTTCCCCCGGTTCACACTAGCATTATGTCTTCCCTTCATCATGGAGTCATGACCTCATTGACTTTTATTAGGGTATTTTACGTTTTTTTTGGGGGGGTACCTATAAGACTTTAGCAACAGACGATGCTATATCTGGGGTCTGTCTGGGGCGACAAAATAATTACAATGGACTGGAATTTATTCCGATAGACAAATGTTCATTTGCGCCAATTGACAATTGCTTCTGCTTGTTTTTACTACAGGTATCAGCTGCACAAGCTGCTAAGAAATCATGTTAAGGGTTAAATTATATATGTGTTTAACAGTATAAGTAGTGGGTAATGTATTTAGAACAGTGTTTCCCAACCAGGGTGCCTCCAGCTGTTGCAAAACTACAACTCCCAGCATGCCCGGACAGCCGTTGGCTGTCCGGGCATGCCGGGAGTTGTAGTTTTGCAACAGCTGGAGGGACACTGGTTGGAAGACATGGTTTTAGAGGATTTATAACTTTCATCATTATGTTTTTCCTTTACAGGGGTTGGCTTTGCCACAAGAAAAGCTGGTGCCATGGCAAAGCCAAATATTGTCATTTCTAAACATGGCGACGAGATCTCCCTAAAAACGGAAAGCAGCCTGAAAACTACAGAGATGAGGTTCAGGCTTGGAGAGGAGTTCGATGAGACCACAGCAGATAACAGGAAGACAAGGGTAAGGATTACCGTCATATACCCACTCCTATGATTTAAAGGGGTATTCCCATTTTATAAACTGACATCATAATTCTAGGCTATATCATCACTCTATGATCCCTTGGGGGTCCATCCGCTGGGACCCCCACCAATGAAGGATACAAAGCTCTGGATAAGATAAAAACACAAGGGGGGAAGCAGTGCTACACTGGTGCTACGTCCTGTTCTGTTCATGATGATCAATGTACGTTAAAGAGCAACGGTCACAAATTTGTACCCCCATAAATTAATCACAGGGTGACAAAGTTCTTTATAATTACTATTCAGGCATAGCTTTTGCTGCTTTCTAGCAGCTTCGATCAGACTAAAAAATGATTTACATGACGGTCAGCAACAGTCGGATCGGTGTGGCTATGCCCCACGGCCTCCATGCCTATCCCCTGTATGTCAGAGCTGGGACCGCTGTGTGATTGACACATTTTTTAATTTTAATTTTAAATAAAAAGAGTGCAGGAAGCAGTGCGCTGCACAGGGACCCCGGGGCCGGAACCTGCCAGACCCCCGGGAGAGAAGGGCCGAGAGTTGCTGACAGAGAAGCCCCCGACCCACAGGTGCCAGCGCATAGGCGCCTTATTATCCTTATGTGCGGAGGCACACATTAAACTTTATAAGAACAACCAGTGCCCATTCTCCTGTGTGCTTACAGTGCCGGCGCAGCGGGCATTCAGTTTTCATAGCGATGAAAACTAGCCCCCCGCAGCGCAGCACCGGTGTTGTGAAGAAAACTGTCTCCTGTCTTCCTACAGTGCTGGGGATCTGAAGAAATGTCACCTGCGTTGCGGGCCGCGAGCGCTCTCTCTCCCGATGGCCCCAGTACGCTGCGATAACATCACCGATGCTGCGCTGCAGATGGCTAGTTTTCATAGCAAGCGCTCACTCCTGGCCCCAGAGTGCAGCGTAATGCTCTGCGGCGTAATGCTCTGCCGCTAGCGAGCGCTTGCTATGAAAACTAGATGCCCGCCGGGCCGGCACTGTAAGCTCACAGGAGAATGGGCACTGGTTTTTCTTATAAAGTTGAATGTTTGCCACCCACACATAAGGATAAGAAGGGGCCTATGCGCTGGGACCTGTGTGCCAATAATTCCAGTGGATAGTCATGGCGGCCGCGGGGCATAGCCAGGCCTTTCTGACTGTTGCTGCCTGTCATGTAAAGCATTTTTTAGCCTGATCAAAGCTGCTAGTAAGCAGCAAAAGGTATGCCTGAATAGTAATTATAAAGAACTTCGTCACCCTGTGATTAGTTTTTGGAGGCACAAATTTGTGACAGTTGGCTGTAAGGGTAGGATCCCAGGTGCCGTATTTTACTGTGTATCTGCTGCTGCAAATTTTTCTACCCATTGTTACTGTGTAACAAAATAAGCAGCATAAGTCCATGCGTAACAAACTGATTTTGCTACCCCTTAACCCTAATGGGTAGGAAAATGCGCAGCAGCTAATACAGCAGCAAAATACGGCACATGTGACCCTACCCATACAGAATTTATTTAGTATGGGGATTCGTCATACTCTTCTGTATCTTGCTTTTTGGGCCATGAAGATCGGGGCTTTATCACCTGCCATCTTACTCATGTGAATGGAAGGTGTATACATTACAATAGTGCTTAAAAAAAACAAAGGTACAAGACACATATGCATGATCACATGACACAGATTGATTTTGACCCATACAATAAAGTTATGTTTAAAAAGAAAAGAAAAAAATTGTTAAAAGTGCTGTATTTTGCTGGTGCATATTTTCCTATTCATTGAAGTTGGTGGGTAGCAAAGTACACAGCTGATGTTGCTACCCATTGGCTTCAATTGGTAGAAAAATATGCAGCACAATACGGCACGTGTGACCCTACTCTAAGGCTGGAATTCCAGTTGTTTTTTAGGGGGAAAAACGCCAAGGAAAACGTCAATTCTGCCACATGGCGTTTTTTTCGGCCAAAAAACGCTGCGGCCAGATGTTAGCTGTAAATCAATGGAGAAATCTCAAAATTCTTTTTCCACTTGCCGTTTTTCACTTTGGTGTTTTATTTTTATCCTTTTGGCATTTTTTCACTCTTTTTTGGTGTTTTTCAGCTCCTTGGCGGTTTTTGAGCTCTTTGGCCGACAATAATAAAAATGTAGTGTGTGTGTGTGTTTCACATTTTTTCTTTATTTTTTTAGGTGGTACTACTACTCCCAGCATGGAACACACTGTTCCATGATGGGAGTAGTAGTTCCTGTACTAATTGACAGATCGCCCAGGGTTCCATTGTGATCCTTATGTATAATGTATAGATGCGGGCAGCCACTCTTCTATGGTTCCCTGCACTGCTGTATATATATACCTATTCATATTTCCCACAGAACGCTGTGATTGGCCAGACGGTTCCAGCCAATCACAACTCTCTGTGGGAAATAGAAGAGCGGTCGGCCGCATCTATACATTATATAGGAGAGTCACGGCGGGTGTGAGGAGTGACATCTGTTGTGATCTGTCCTTAACTGCAGGTAATACAGCTCCCAACATGGAGCGCACTCTGCTCAATGCTGGGAGCTGTAGTACCTGCATTAATAGACAGATCACAACAGGTGTCAGAAGTTACACTCACTGCAATCTGTCTATTAATGCAGGTACTACAGCTCCCAACATGAAGCAGAATGTGCTCCATGATGGGAGTAGTAGTACCTGCAGTTAAGGACAGATCACAGCTGGTATCACTCCTGACATTCGCTGTGATCGTCCTATCTATTGCAGAGATGTGGAGAGGCTGTATACAGCACTCTCATCTCTGCTCTACGCTCCGGCCAGTGATATGAATAGAACATCACTCATTCATATTTCCCTCTGAGAGCTGTGATTGGCTGCAACCATCCAGCCAATCCCCACTCTGAACGGAAAATATGAATGAGTGATGTTCTATTCACATCACTGGCCGGAGTGTAGAGCAGAGATGCAGAGCACAGGAGAAAGCAGTTCCGCATCTCTGCCATATTATGGACGATCGCATTGGGTCACGACTGACACCCAGGGCGATATGTCTGTTAGTACAGGTACTACTACTCCCATCATGAAACATAGGAAAAAAGTGAAACACACATACACACTTTATTAAAAATTTATTAAAAAATCATTATAAAAAATAAAAATTTCCTTAAATAAATTTTTTCCCATCCCCACTGCGTCCTTATTTTTTTAGGTACCCAACACCTTTTGAAAAAAAGGCCAAAGGGGCCAAAAATTGCAATTTCAACTCAAATGCAAAAACGCCAGAAAAAACGTTGGGAATTGCACTGGCGTCTTTTCTGGCGTTTTTTTTCAGTGAAAAAAATGCTGGAAAAAAAAAAACAAGTGGAATTCCAGCCTGAGAGTGGGTTCACGTGTGCCTATTTTGCTGCAGATTTTCTGCTGCTGATATTCTTACTCACTAACTTCAAATCACTCAAGTGTAAACGTACCCTTAGGAGCTAAACTAAGCTAAACTAGCATATACAGAAGTTGCCTAAAAATGGTGACAAAAACATTGACTTAGTCTGAAATATCTGTGTAGCTGTGTAGCATTATCATTACTTGATCACACACATCTTTTTACAGCTTCTTGAAATGGCACAGATGCCGTGACAACCACACAATGCCCAGCAAGTTCCGTGCATGAGCCATTTCACCAGAAAAAGGCTTGTACACAGAACCCTGGGTGTCCTACGGTTGCCTCGGCGCCTATTGTGAGCTGCATCTTTCCCCACCGAACTGTGCAGAAAGGTGTTAGAGCACTTTCACTGTTTTCCATTTTATTATGTTTAATTTTGCTGTCTACAAAAAACATGACATTGGCTATGCAAACAGTATAGCATAAAAGGGGGGCATTGGTGGGATTCACACCTTGGCCCTAGAGCCTCAGAGTGCCCAAATGGCCCTATATAACAAGAGAAGACACTAATATTGTAACTGGCACATGGTAGGGGAGAGACCATGTTACACATTGTTCCCCGGAGCATAATATATATGTACAGTAGCTGTATTACAGATGTATTTGTAATTTGATGGATTTGTATATGAAATCAGTTACCGAAGCAGTAAGAACTTGTATCATGCAACGTATCATTTGCTTAATTATTTACCATATGAGTCATAATGTAGACGACTACACCCAAAACTTTTGGCTCAGCTTTGTTCAAGAAGGGAAAAGAATTTGTGGTTAGAAATCAATAAGACGGGAGAATACCTACAATGTGGTATTCCCTTATCCTTTCAGGTTAGAGTCATCCATCACTAATTTGTCATTCTCTGCAATCTCTTGCCTGTTGTGCCACATACATGACGCTTTATCACTTGTTAACTTTGTGAATGGCAAAGGTACAGGAAGGTGCACAGTATAATAGTATTTGAAGTAATGCCAGCTTATGATAGCCGAGGGCATGGGAACTCATTCAAGTCAAGGCTGGTGTACACAGAGACAAGTCTTTATGGCACTCCATGTATGCACTCTATGCACACCGTAACAAGGCCAAACCTTCAAGATCTATAGTGTCCTTTTTGCATAGAATCATTTGTGCATCTAGCCAGAGGCGTAACTTGTAGCTTCAGCGCCAAATCTGCAACAGGGCCCTGTGCGCCAATTATAATGCTGGTCTCCTATGGGGCAGATGTGCTTTGGGGCCACCTTAGGCACCAGGGCCCTGGTGGGACTGCTACCCCCTATAGCTATGCCCCTGTATCCAGCTCTGTGTCATGCTGGCTGTTTTAATATGTCATCATGTCTCCTTGATAAAAATGTAACACACAAATGCTCTAAACCAGTATTCCAACTATTTGTTTGTGAATGTATTATAGCAATGCTTTGGGATTTAGGCTGGGACAATTTCCTAATTAATTCCTAAAGCTGGATTTTTGTACAGCCGTCTACTATGTAGATCTGTGTTGGCTTGGGGTGGCAGCTATAATAGTTAGGCAAAAATGCATTGACACTGAATTCTAAGATTTTGTTTTAGAAACAAACATAGAATGTATCATATTGTATATATTTTCATTTTAATGAGTATATATTTAAATGATACAAAAGACCAGAAACGGAAAGGGCACTCTAAAGTGTTACTGCACCTGTAGCACGACTATTGCATAACATCAGTGGCCCGTGCAAGGTCTCCTGCAGGGTGCACATACGAAAAGGAAGAAGTATCAATAAATAAAATTCCTGGGGAAGCATCCCTGAAAGTAAAGGATATGGGGTGCTGGATTTTTGGCCTAGTGCTACAGGACCATTTTGACACATTGGTGGGCCCTATGCAAAAGGTTTTAATATTGCCCTGAAAATTGTTCTATTTTACTTTCAGATATGTTAATAGTGAAAAATAGTAAAATCTAATACTTACCTAACCCTACTCCCATGCTGAGCAGAGCAGGGGCTTGTGTCCTTGACCTTTTAATCCTCCCTGGAAATGCGAGAGATGTGAGCTACAGCTCTCTGTACGCTACCTTCTGTATTTACTACATGTGACTGTATTGTTGGGCCATTATTTGGTGCCACACTTTATCTAATACAGGTCCAGATGAGCGCCTCGGCTTCTGCAATAAGCCCCTACCTTGTATTCTGTTTGTTTTGCAGACCGTTATAACTTGTGATGATGGAGTACTAACGCAGGTGCAGAAATGGGACGGTAAAGAGACTACTATCAAAAGGGAACTGAAGAATGAGCAGATGGTGGTGGTAAGTTCATAATAAGTTATCAAATGGTGAAATTCCCTACAAAGGCCATGTCAAACTATTTAGGTACATCATATGGCACCAACAAAATTAAATCTATATGTGTGGTGTAAAACATCTGCAACATTTTGGCAACTGTTTTCTTTTTCTCACGTATTCTCAGCAGTTCTTCTCATGCAAATGTTGCCTATTTATCGGGGTGGGTAAAATACTGTAGACTTTATGAACATGCGAGACTACTCTAGAGGTCAACTGTGCCAAATATTATATGCCCTGGTACTGTTACTTTGCTCCTCTATCACATTATATAGTGATTGCCTTTTTTTGCGTTGATATCTATTCCAACATAAGGCATTAGAGTGCCATCATCTTGCACAGTCACGGGGTACATCTCTGCTTTATATCCAACATACATGAAGGCTGTATTTACATGTATAACAGTGGTCTCCAAACTGTGGATCACCATTTGCAAAACTACAACTCCCAGCATTCCGAGAGTTGTAGTTTCGCAATAGCTTGAGGTTCACAGTTTGTAGACCACTGATGCTCATCATCCAGCCCAGTTGGGTTTTTCACCGGTATTGCCATTATGACATGCAAAACAAACATCCAGGGGTCAAGTCCTGGGGAAAAAGTGTGGGAACTCACCTAAGATTTCCACTCAAGGGCTGGTCCTGCAGGACTCCAGTTAATGGGAACGGTGTTCCTGCTATGACAAAAGTGCAGAAACTCTGTTCATAGGCATTCTTGCAGGATTTGAGCCCTGTATAGATTATATTGTATACATCTTCTAACGCATCTTATTTTCTCCTAGACTTGCACCATGGGAGATGTGAAGTGTGTCCGTACGTACGACAAGTTGAAGGCTTAACTTTAGTCTGTCAATGAGACTGAAACTGAAAAACAGCTCAGTTCAATGAGCCTCGCTCAGCCACACTACTCTGCGATCTATTTCTATTTCTTGATTCGATGCACAAAAAATATACGTGTAAAATTCTACATGGAGGCAGTAGTGTACCTAATCTGAAACTGCTGTGAATCCCAAATAAATTCCTTTACATCCTGCCTGATGCCTTATTGTCTATGTGTACAAAGGTATAAATAGGGAATCTTGAGTTCTGCTTTGAAGATTGTCGCATCTACATAGTGTTTCATTGTATGCCGCAAGAGGTAGCGACCATGACCAGAATTGTATTTGAGATGGATTTTTGGTGACATTTGGGTCCACAGGATAGAAGATAAGTGTTTGATGCCCCTGGGTAATCCACTGGGGTCCCGTTTTAGAGATTAGTTGAGACGGGTTATTTTGGGATAGGTTGGTTGCTGGGTCCTGTACAGGAGATCAGATACTTATCCCCTATCCTGTGAAAAGGGGATAAGTTTAGTTCCCCGGACTACCCCTTGGCCATACACTTTTAATAGCTATCTGCCAATAATGGATTCTTGCAACCTTCTCATACACATAAACCTTAATTTTTCCTCAAATAGGGTGGGGTTGTAAAAATCCAATATTCCGGTTGCAGTACGCTTTTCACAGACAGCTGAACCTGGCGATGGATTTGACCAACTTTAGTCTAAGGTGTATGACAATGACTTTCATTAGCATGACGACAATCTTTTGCTGTGCGGCCAAATCCGCTCTGTAGCTCTAGTTATAACAAGATGAACCGAAATGTTTTTCAACAGTGTTCTTTTTATTTTTTTTTATAACATCTTTATTTAAAAAAATGTATGCAACAAGCAGGATAAAAAACAGACATGTCTTTACAGTTCGGTATACGCAGCAGCATTTCTCTATACAAAGACATGTCACTACATTTACATCCCCCACTACCACCCACCCTTCCTCAGCACAAAGGGGAAAAAAACAATAAAAAGGGAGGGGTTCTCTCTTTTATTCTTATTTTTTTACCAATTTTTCCCAAATATTGTAAAATTTACAACAACCCTACACATAGATAACCAGAGATAGATAACCAGTTTCATTCATATTTTATCATGGGTTTGATTCCAGAAAACGAATTCCGTAATATCCAGCCAGTATCCTAGAATCGTAAGTTTGGCATAAAAAACACTTTCAACAATTCACAACTTCTCTGCCCATCCGTGATGACCAAGGGATACTATACTTTCCCCTTTTCGAATACTTCCAATATTTGATCTCAGAATAACAAAATCACTGGATATTTCCATACAAGGTATAAAAATCTACCATGTCCTCATAGTATTCCAGGCCTCTGCTTCCAACATCCCAAAGTCTCTCTCCCATTTCCCTTGGCATTTATCATCACATGAATATCAGAATATTAAATTCATGAAGTTTATATATATAAGTGATAAATACTTCTTTACATTACCCACTAGTATTAACTTTTTAAATTCACTATGACTTAATACCTCCTGTATCTGTGATTTCTGTGCCGCATTAGCAATTTGTGCATTAAAAAAATAATGTTTCTTCAGCAATCCAGCTCTTTCACCTCATTCTTGAAGCTAATTAAACAACTGTTTTAAAATAAGTGATCAATTCTAACAACCATTTTATTAATCAAAGACATAGTTATGTATAGTCAACAATTTTGAAATCCATAATAGGGAAAAATTTGTGCTACCTTCAATATATAATTCTTTCTTTTTAAATACCATATATTCCTAAATAACCCACACAAACCTATTGTGCCATATTTAAAGGGGTATTCTAGGAAAAAACATTTTTTTTATATATATATCAACTGGCTACAGAAAGTTAAACAGATTTGTAAATTACTTCTATTAAAAAATCTTAATCCTTTCAGTACTTATGAGCTTCTGAAGTTAAGGTTGTTCTTTTCTGTCTAAGTGCTCTCTGATGACACGTGTCTCGGGAAACGCCCAGTTTAGAAGAGGTTTGCTATGGGGATCTGCTTCTAAACTGGGCGGTTCCTGAGACAGGTGTCATCAGAGAGGACTTAGACAGAAAAGAACAACCTTAACTTCAGAAGCTCATAAGTACTGAAAGGATTAAGATTTTTTAATAGAAGTAATTTACAAATCTGTTTAACTTTCTGGAGCCAGTTGATAATAAAACATTTTTTTTTCCTGGAATACCCCTTTAACCCCATCTTCATGTCCCGATTCTAGTAATGCATACACATGATCAAATTCCAATTCATGTACAATAGGCTGCATACTACAATGTGCTTTAGTTAAGCTGCCACAACATATGTTTTCCAATCTGGTATTGCTAGGCCACCTGTACCGCCAGGTAAGTGTTCTTTAACAGCAGAAGATTACAACAGTTCTATAAATACCAGATACATAAAAGAGAGACCGCTCACTATACAAGAGGTGACTGATTATGTTTCTGCTTTTCATGGCTGGATCTTTAGAGCAATAAAAAGGACATTTTGTGTTTGTGCTATTTACACAGATTCATTCTTTGCAAACAAATCCCTTTCTCAGGACATATTGACCTATAAATAATGCAGATATACTAATGCTCATTTAAACAGATTGGGTGGGGCGGCTATATAGCATGCATTGTGTTTACACTGTATGGCCCACTCTGAGATTGGGTTTCATTCAATAGTGAACACGTACAATATTTGTATAATTGGCCCATTTTGTTTTGCTTTTGTGTCACCCTTTACTGACGTTCTAGTATTCTGTTCAGAAAACTCAGGATGAACAAGGCAAATAAAAGCAAAAAGGGAGGTTAAGAGAGTTTTCCCACAAGATTTGCATAGGCTCAACCTATGAGAGCAGGGTGCAGGCCTCGCATGAGAAGACCAATGCACCATGCAAACAGCCACAGCATATGCAAAAATGGTAACACGTCAAAATACCTTTAATAAAAAACCAAAGTCACACAATCTAAAAATACATACACTATGTGAGGCATAGCATAACACTCAAAAAATGATGCCAGAAAGGCATGATAAATCACTGTGCAAATATTTAGATGCTCAGCAATAAAGTTTATCAACTAGGCCTAGTGGTTGTCCATAATAAACACAAAGATGGAGTAACAGCATAAAAGATGGCGTAACAGCATAAAAGCTGTACAAAAAAATGTGATGAATAATGCGATATCTACGTATGTATGCCAATATTACTACCTCCCCAGATAAAATATGGGCCGACAAGGGGAATTAAACCCCATGTGTTCTGCTCAGCTTCCTCAGGAGTGGTGAACATGCTCAACACACCAGTTTATATAGTATGTATGTAAATCCTGATCTGGAATTAATGTAAATAATATAAGTGATGATATTACCAGGCTTCTTCTATTTTCTATGTGGGTATTCCTCATCAATGTTATGGTGAGTTCCCATTATTATTTTTTCACATATCTGGTATATCATAGAAACATAGAATGTGTTGACAGATAAGAACCATTTGGGCAGTCTAGTCTGCCCAATATCCTGAATACTATAAACAATCCCTGGCCCTATCTCTATCTTATATAAAGGATAGCCTTATACCTATTTCTATCTTATATGAAGGATAGCCTTATACCTATCTCTATCTTATATGAAGGATAGCCTTATACCTTTCTCTATCTTATATAAATTATAGCCTTATACCTATCTCTATCTTATATGAAGGATAGCCTTATGCCTATCTCTGTCTTATATGAAGGATAGCCTCATACCTATCTCTATCTTATATAAATTATAGCCTTATACCTATCTCTATCTTATATGAAGGATAGCCTTATACCTATCTCTATCTTATATGAAGGATAGCCTTATACCCATCTCTATCTTATATGAAGGATAGCCTTATACCTATCTCTATCTTATATGAAGGATAGCCTTATACCTATCTCTATCTTATATGAAGGATAGCCATATACCCATCTCTATCTTATATGAAGGATAGCCTTATACCCATCTCTATCTTATATGAAGGATAGCCGTATGCCTATCTCTATCTTATATGAAGGATAGCCTTATACCCATCTCTATCTTATATGAAGGATAGCCATATACCCATCTCTATCTTATATGAAGGATAGCCTTATACAGTGGTCCCTCAACATACGATGGTAATTCGTTCCAAACAAGCCATCGTTTGTCGAATCCATCGTATGTTGAGGGATTCGTGCAATGTAAAGTATAGGAAGCTGTACTCACCTGTCCCCGCCGCTCGAGATGGTGTCCTCGCCGCTCCCGATGGTGATCCTGGGCCTCCGCTGGGCTCTCCTGGTCTTCTCCGGTCCTCCGCTGTCTTCTCCAGTCCTCTTCTGTCTTCTCCGGTCCTCTTCTGTCTTCCACAAGGCCTTACTGGGCCTGCGTAGCGACGTCATTACGCCGCTGCGTACGCCATTCCTATTGGATGGTGTGCGCAGCAGCGAATTGACGTCATCGGAGAGGGCCAAGAAGACGCCGGAAGACCAGCGCTGGACCCGGAGGGCACCCCAGAGCATCATGGAGGGGTAAGTAATACTTACCGCACCACACGGGGAACACTAAGCTGCTATCCAGCAGCAGCTTAAGCATTTGGCGCTGCCGGATAGCACTTAATGCGATGGCCCCGACATAAAAAAGCATTGTATGTCGATTTCATCATATGTCGGGGCCATCGTAGGTCGGGGGGTATCTGTACCCATCTCTATCTTATATGAAGGGTAGCCTTATACCTATCTCTATCTTATATGAAGGATAGCCTTATGCCTATCTCTATCTTATATGAAGGATAGCCTTATGCCTATCTCTATCTTATATGAAGGATAGCCTTATACATATCTCTATCTTATATGAAGGATAGCCTTATACCTATCTCTATCTTATATGAAGGATAGCCTTATGCCTATCTCTATCTTATATGAAGGATAGCCTTATACCTATCTCTATCTTATATGAAGGATAGCCTTATGCCTATCTCTATCTTATATGAAGGATAGCCTTATGCCTATCTCTATCTTATATGAACAATAGCCTTATACCTATCTCTATCTTATATGAAGGATAGCCTTATGCCTATCTCTATCTTATATGAAGGATAGCCTTATACCTATCTCTATCTTATATGAAGGATAGCCTTATGCCTATCTCTATCTTATATGAAGGATAGCCTTATGCCTATCTCTATCTTATATGAACAATAGCCTTATACCTATCTCTATCTTATATGAAGGATAGCCTTTTGCCTATCCCATGCATGCTTTAACTCCTTCACTAAATTTGCTGCTACCACTTCTGCAGGAATTCTAGTCAATGCATCTACTACTCTCTTAGTAAAGTAATACTTCCTGATGTTACTGCAGAAACCTTTATCCTTCTAATTTAAAAGTTTCTATCATATCCCCTCTGTCTCGTCTTTTTTCCAAGCTATATATGTTAAAGGGGTACTCCGGTGAAAAACTTTTTTTTTTTTAAATCAACTGGTGCCAGAAAGTTAAACAGATTTGTAAATTACTTCTATTAAAAAATCTTAATCATTCCTGTACTTATTAGCTGCTTAATACTACAGTGGAAATTCTTTTCCATTTTAAATACATAGCTGTCTGCTGAATCACGAGCACAGTGCTCTCTGCTGACATCTCTGTCCATTTTTAGGAACTGTCCAGGGTAAAAGGAAATCCCCATAGCAAACATATGCTGTTCTGGACAGTTCATAAAATGGACAGAGATGTCAGCAGAGAGCACTGTGCTCATGATATCAGTTGTGTTTCAAAAATAAAGGAATTTCCGCTGTAGTATTCAGCAGCTAATAAGTACAGGAAGGATTAAGATTTTTTAATAGAAGTAATTTACAAATCTGTTTAACTTTCTGGCACCAGTTGATTTAAAAAAAAAAAAAAAAAGTTTTTCACCGGAGTACCCCTTTAAGGTCCTTTAAACTTTTCTGGTGAATTTTATCCTGCAATCCATGGACTAGTTTAGTAGCTCTTCTCTGAACTCTCTACAAAATAGCTATATCCTTCTGGAGATACAGTCTCCAGTACTGCGCACAATACTCCAAGTGAGTTCTCACTAGTGTTCTGTACAGTGGCATGAGCACTTCCCTCTCTATGGCTTATACCTCTCTCTATAACTACATAAGCACTTCCCTCTCAACTGCTAATACCTCTCCCAGTATAACCATGAGCACTTTCCACTCTACTGCTAATACCTCTTCCTATACACCCATGAGAACTTCCCTCTCTACTGCTAATACCTCTCCCTATACAGCCAAGCATTCTGCTGGCATTTCCTGCTGCTCTATAAAATTGTTTGCCTACTTTTAAGTCTTCTGAAATAAATATCTTTAAATAGCTTTTCTCAGATACTAAGGTTAAGATGGCATCAAAATATGCTTCTTTATATTTAATTTTCCACTTTGAAAAAATGACCACTAGGGGTCTCCCTACCAGTCCTTTTTTCTTTTTTTTTTTTTTTTTTTTTAAAATAGATTTCAGACTCATGCTGGAGTCCAAAATCTCAGACTACAGCCGGGACACAGACAAGCTTAGCAAAGTGGAAAATTAAATAGAAAGAAGCATATTTTTTAATAACATGCTATTGGAAAGTTATTCTACATACATTAATCTATAATATATCAAAAGTTTTTTTTTTGATGAAAGGTACCCTTTAAGACAAAGGTGCATTATCTTGCAACAATCATTGGTTGTTGAGTGCCTGCTCAGTAGGGACATAATTAAAAAGGCTAATATATCATAAATTCAAATACTCTCTTAGGGTGCGTTCACACGGAGTAATTCAAGAGGAATTTACTCGAGTAATTCCTCTTGAATTCTCTGCTACAAACTAATGCACATCTCCTCTGCCCATTGACTTTAATGTTATTTTTGCTGTCCTGTTCACACTGCGGAAATTCTGCTAGCAGAATTCCGACGCTGAATTCCGTTCCGCTTGAAGAAAGAACATGTTCATTCTTCAAGCGGAATCCGCTAGCAGAAATCAACAGTTTTCGCGTGGAATTCGCGGGCAATTTGCGCACAATTTGCACGGAATTCATGTGCAATTTGCGCGGAAATGGCTGAAAAACATTTCACTTCTTTCACCCCCATGTCCGCGCGCAATTCCGCGCAAATTCCGGAAAAAATCACTGGAGTAGGCGTGCTTGCATGTACCTCTTATCATTTGGTCTAGAGGAGTTTACTGATACAATTGAAAAAGAAACATAAAGAAAAACTAGTTTCATTCTTTGGATAGATAAATTTGTGGTAGTTATTAGCTGCTGGGAAAAGGGGGCTGCAGTCGGGGTCTGTTCCTCTTGCTTTTAACCGCTGTCCTGTTAAGTAAAAAAATGTTTATACCTGTTTTTAGACATCGATTGATCTACGAAGTTGTGGCATCCATTACTTACCTATAAGCTGTGCGCTTTACATGCATTAGTTCTGAGAAGGGATATGTTCACTGGTTTCATTTTTCTTCTGTCACCCTAGTGTGTCTTAGGTTATTGTGTAGTTAACTTTTTTGACATGTACCAATTCAGGATACTGAACCCATTTGCGGGATGAGCTTGTGTGATTTGTTTTTACTTACTCTGTCATGTTTGTTCTATTTCCATCATTGTATTCTTTACACATTTCTATCCTTTTGCATGAGTTTTTTTTTTCTTCAATAAAGCGAATAAAAAAACTATTTCTCCATGGCCCTGGCAAAATAAAATGAACCATTGCCTTTTTGCCAACAACAGTGGCACAGTATATTCCTGTATAAAACAGTGCCAGAAACATAAAAAAAAACAATAGGCACACTCTTGTGGGTATTGTGATTTATGGCATAATTGGAATTTGTCCACATATCAAAATGTCATCAGAAAATGTCCAATTTATTGGCTTCTATGGGGGATTGTTGTGAGCACGCTCTATGACATGTGCAGAGGTTGTGCATGGTAGAGAGGAGTTTCCTGCTACTTATTATCAATAGCGTGATCATGTGTCATCTGCCTCCAGCTTTCTAATTGCGGTGATACCTTTTATTGAATTCCTGTTATCCCATGACAATAAGATGACTGCTTTGAAAGCCACCACCATTTTTTGTAGTAAATTAGTTTATGTACAAAACAACAAATGGGACTGAGCCTCATAAGATCTAAGGTTAGTCTAAAATAATTACACGTATAAACAGCTCATAAGACTCTATGAACACACCTTATCATGTTTACATACAAAACAGTGGTTAAAATGTAATATACAAAGCCGCAGACATTTCAAGGTAATAAAATGTATGAATACTGGGTGGGTGCAAATATAAACAGACAATACTAAAAGGCATCAAGCACATACAGCTGTGCCTGTGAAGAAACAAGCTTCCCTTCCTGCATTATAGCATAAGAGTCCTGTAAGTTAATTAGAAATTATGATTTGTATGCTTTAATGTTTATTAGTGTCTATAGGATCAAAGACACTAAAACTCTCATTTCTTTAAAAACAGATAAGTACGAAGAAAACTGAAATAGGATATGGCTGAATCGGTTTTAATACATCACACAAGAAGACAACTCCTGGGCAACGGTGCAACTGGTTGACTGA
Organism: Hyla sarda; assembly: GCF_029499605.1. Classification (NCBI taxonomy): domain Eukaryota; kingdom Metazoa; phylum Chordata; class Amphibia; order Anura; family Hylidae; genus Hyla; species Hyla sarda. The sequence goes on from NC_079193.1 coordinate 316,891,385, forward strand.
GCCCAGCAGGTATGGGAAGGTGTCAGGATCCGGACTGGTATGCGGAGAGGACACAGGTGGTGGATCCTCTGTGTCAGTGAGGAGATGGCGTGGGCCGTACCAATGGAACTGAATCTAAGGGGTTACTAGTTTTCACCAGAGCCCGCCGCAAAGCGGGATGGACTTGCAGCGGCAGGTAACCCCCAGGTTGTTCCACCCGATAGCGACTCAACCTCCCTGACAGCTGAGACAGGCACGGTACACAAGGGCAAGGCAAGAGCAAGGTCGGACGTAGCAGAAGGTCTGGGCAGGCAGCAATGGTTCGTAGTCAGGGGCAACGGCAAGGGTCTGGATACACAGGAAATGGAACACACAGAAACGCTTTCTCAGGGCACAAGGCAATAAGATCCGGCAGGGACAGGAAGGGGAAGTGGGTTTTTATGGAGTGGGAAGTGCTTAGGAACTAATTGGGCCAGGCACCAATTAATGGTGCACTGGCCATTTAAATCTGAGAGACCCGGCACGCGCGCCCTAGAGAGCGGGGCCGCGAGCGCTAGGACTGAGCAGAAGGACGGGGCCGGTAAGAGACAAAGGGATGCGACCCGCGGGCGGGCACGTCCCGCTGCGGGGATCGCATCCCCACCAAGGGACATAGAGCAGCGCTCCCGGTCAGACTCACAGACCGGAGCGCTGCAAGCAGAGGAGTAACGCCGCGAGCGCTCCGGAGGGGAAGCGGAGCCCGGAGCACTCGGCGTTACAGAAGGCCTACTGGTGGCATTGCTGGTGCTCTTTCTTCTGTTTCTGCGTCCTCATATACAATTGAAAATGACGGTGCAGAGAGCCATTTCTGCCTGACACTTGTTCTGCTCAGTGTGGGAAAGGGGAGAGGTAAGGTTTTTTCTCCATTGACACAAAGAGGTGCATTCATTAAAATGGGGCCATATTACTGTGGTGAGGAACAAAGGGGACCTAACTACTGTGCAGGGTCACAAAGGGGAGGGCTAAACTTCTGTGGTGGGGCACAAATAGGAGCCTAGTTACCTCTTTAATGGGCACAAGGGGGCCTAATTGCATTGTGGGAGCACAAGGGTGGCCGTGGCCTAATTACTGTGTGCTGCGAGTATATTGGGGCGGGGCGGGGGGTATGACGGGGCTTTGTGGGGGTACAGGAAGTCTAACTATACTGTGGCAGCACTGGGGGTGCTCCGGGGCTAACTGCTGAGAGGGCATAAAAGAAATCTAACCACTGTATGGCCCAGTCACTATTTATGGGTCACCAGCCCAATGATAGTAATATTAATGGGCTGGTGGGGTAATATTTACTCCATGTATATTTGTATTGTTTGGTAATTGTATGACTATAATTTAAAAGTATACAGTATTAAAATTCATATAAAATGTTCTTATAATTGTCTTTATCTTTGTAAAATATTAAACAGTTGCCATTTTACCATTTTATCTAACAAAGGGAAGTATAAATAGTAAATTCCTTTCCTGTTTAAACCTTCCCGGCATAGATACTACAATGTTTTTAAGTGTAAGAGGAACACTGTGCCACTTTAATTTGACAAAATGCCATTGTGTGAAATATTTAAATCAGGAAAAATGTACTTGAAGCAAATAGGAAAACTTCCAGATGTTGCAAACCTCACACAATGAAAGGTACAAGACCTGTGACATTTGTAGGAAAGATTTCTCTTCCTGCTACAAACCATTTGGATTAAAAACAAAAACAAGTATATGATGTGTAGTTTGAAGAGGGAGATACCCAAGTTAAATATGACTTGGCATGATGTGAAAATAACAAAGTGAAAGATACCTGCTCTGGTCCCCCACAGCTCCTGTTCAACGTACTTCCAGACCCCCACTGTTCAATGGCTGCAGTGATGTCTGGTCTGACAGTGATTGGCTAAATGGGCAGGTCCTGCTCCGACTCCCTGACTCAAAAGCGGTGGGCTGTGTGGGACTGGGGTAGATAAGTATCACGTGTGCCTAGCAGCATATAAAAATGTTATTTCACCGGAATACCCCTTTAAGTCATTTACAGTTTTGCAGGCTTTTTAGCTAGAATCTTACACTATTTCCTGCTTGTATAAAGGGGATGAATTTCACACAAAACTATCAAGTGGATTATAAATTTCTAGTGTATTTATCCAAATAAACACATGCAACCCATACCTAGAAACATATCTCCAATTGAACTCCAAATATGCAGCCTTTGAAGCATCTGCATAATACGAGGGTTGTCTTATAGACAATCCATTGCCATATGCCCTATTAGGATATAGACGTCATAAGGGCCCAGTCCCAAAGAGACTGGTGAACAAGGCCTATCCATGTGAATTCTTCTTCATGAAACAACCCCTTTAGAATTGTTATCCAGGCCCATTCTTCTGTTTCATCTGGTATAGGGCAAAGAGAGTTTCTGCTGTATGCCAGGTGGGACTATTGGTAAGGCAACCATTTATTTGACACTAAGAAATGACTGCAACTGTCCTATTCATCAGAAATATTCCCATTCAGATAAATGGAGCTGTTTTTTAGTTGCTGAAGTTTTTGCTACAAATCTGCCATGTGACTACCCCCTTATGCCGTACTCATTCCCTGTGTGGCATTGTTCAGCACAAGGAAGTATGGTATAAACATGGCTTATTCTTCCCTAAATATATGTAGGCTATAGGGGCTGGTCAGAAGTGGTGACATCACTCAAGGGGTGGGGCCTGAGCTTAGAGACAATATCCAGCCGTACAGCCCAAAACAGCAGAGGATAATGCTTCATCTTGGGAGAAATGGAGGAGCAGAGTAGCTGCTGAGACAACACCACACTGACACTTCAAGAACTACACAATTTCCCATCAGAGGTAATTTAAGCAAAACACGCTGAAGCCAATTATGACACATAGTAGTAAGGAATATATCTTGTGGTCAAAGTTTTTATTGAATACAATTTTCTGATGCCGAAATATCCCTTTAACCCCTTAAGGATGCAGCCCTTTTTTACCTTAAGGACTGAGCCCTTTTTCGCACTTCTGACCACCGTCGCTTTACGAATTAATGACTAGAAAACGCTTTTACCGAATATTCTGATTCTGAGATTGTTTTTTCGTGACATATTCTTCTTTATTTTGGTGGAAAATTTTCGGCGTTACTTGCATCCTTTTTTGGTGAAAAATCCCCAAATTTCATGAAAATGTTGAAAATTTTGCATTTTTCTAACTTTGAAGCTCTCTGCTTGTAAGGAAAATGGATATTCCAAATAAATGTTATTTTTCTTCACAAATACAATATGTCCACTTTATGTTGGCATCATAAAATGGACATATTTTTGCTTTTTGAAAAAATTAGAGGGCTTCAAAGTAGTGCAGCAATTTTCAAAAATTTCATGAAAATTGCAAAATCTGAAGGGACAGATGTTACAGAACTACAACTCCCAGCATGCCTGGGCAGTCTAGGCATGCTGAGAGTTGTAGTTTGGCAACATCTGGAGGGCTACCGTTTGGGCACCACTGTAACAGTGGTCTCCAAACTGTGACCCTCCAGATGTTGCAAAACTACAACTCCCAGCATGCCCAGACAGCGTTTGGCTGTCTGGGCATGCTGGGAGTTGCAGTTTGGCCTTCCTAGTGGTTGCCACAGTAAAGATCACTTTACTTTCACTTTGATTCCCCCCCCACACTGTTGTTTCCCTACCTGAGCCAGGATCCTGCAGTCTCCAGCGACAATCGGGGGTCCCCAGGCATCTTCTCCTCCAGGTACCTGCCTCCATCTTCTCCCCACGTTCCCCTTGACATCCAGGGGTGGGCAGAACGTGGGGTTGCCATGGCAACCCACTGTCCTGCCCTGCCATTGGTCAGAATCAGTTCTGACGAATTGCAGGGGATAGAAGGAGATCGCAGCACTGCGACCTTGCTCCTATCCCTCAGGATGTAAAATAGAAAAATAGAGCAGAGCTTCCTCTAAGGACAGTATGTCTGTATATTATGCACAGATAAATTAGATGCACACCACGCGGATGTGTACTAACCTGAGGGGGTTGTGTACCAGACACAACCACCATGCAGCGTAGTTCAGTAATTATGACGGAGCTGCCCCCCGGGAGTTCGGCTGGGATCACCCCCTGCTGACTTGTGGTCGTCTGTGGAGCTGTAGAAAAGGTCCGGGATCATCGGCGTGTACCGTACAAGGATGACAGGAGCGTATTGCAAAGTTCCTTTATTGCCTAATACACTTAGGCAATAAAGGAACTTTGCAATACGCTCCTGTCATCCTTGTACGGTACGCGCCGATGATCCTGGACCTTTTCTACAGCTCCACAGATCCCTCAGGATGATCAGGGCTGTCCCTGACAGCTCCGATCATCTCTATTTTTCAGGTGATCGGGTCACCAGAGACCAATCAGCCCGGAATAGTAGAAAATCGCATGTCTGAATTGACATGCGATTTTCTGCGATCGCTGACATGGGGGGTCTCAGGACCCCCCTCGCCGATGTGCCAGGATGCCTGCTGAATGATTTCAGCAGGCATTCCGGTCCCCAACCGGCTAGCGGCGGGGACCGAAATTCTCATGGGCGTATGCAGACGCCCCACGTCCTTAAAAACTCGGGATGCATACGCCCGAAGTCCTTAAAAGGTTAATGTATAAAATTTACTTACATTAAAAAGTTGGATACCAAATGAACCTGGTGACAACGGACTTTTCCTTTTCCCCAAAATGGTTAACAAAGCCCAATATAATCTTACCTACATGCTGCCATAAGGTGACAGTGAACCTACAGTCTGAGGCGGTGGAAGTATAGACTATATAGGGGGAAATTTATCAAAAACTGTCCAGGAGAAAAGTTGCTGAGTTGCCCATAGCAAGGCCTCTGAAAAATAAAAGAAGCGATCTGATTGGTTGCTATTGGCAACTCAGCAACTTTTCCTCTGAACAGATTTAGATAAATCTTCCCCATATATTCCTACCAACCCTTGTGCATTTTTAGCTCACACATTTTTTTTTTTGAAAGCTTAAAGAATATATTTATATATAAATTAGTTTTTAATAGCACATCCTGAGTGCCCAATCTTATTATTATTCACCCTTCATATATTGTTCTAGGTGGGATATAACAAAAACCCCATATAAACATCCTGTGTAAAATATTTGGCCATAGTTTGTATTTAGACTATGTTCTGATGGTAGATAGAGAACACAGCGAACACTGTGAACATGTTTTAATTTATCCCATGAGCATATCAGTTTCCACAGAACCGGACAGGAGCAACTCCTGTTGATAAGGTTGTTGTCAAACCTGGCCAAGTTGAATGATACGTGCCAAACAATACAAGCTTAATATCTGGGGCAGGAGAGCCTTCTAGCTACATACGGCTTCCCATCCCGTGAAGAAAGTCACAATAGGACACAACACCCTGGGTGGGAACTAGATGGATTTGATGCTTGAACTTCAATAACCTTCAGCTGCAACGTACTGACATCCAGCGACATGAAAACAAGATACGTTCTGCAGTTCACAAATTCATAGATGAGGAAGCTGGTGCATACTTCAGGCAACACCCAAATACTAAAATGTTTTGTATAATAGAATCTAAAAGCAAAAGTTGCACATTAATTTTTACAGGAGGGACTTGCATATTATTTCCACGTGGTGGAGATGGTATTGATTTCCACACAGAACTTTTGTCCATGTCAACCAAATGCTGCAGAAAATTCCACAGCTGTCACGCCCTCTCCCATAGGCTTGCATTGAGGGGCAGAGCGTGACGTCACATGGGGGCGGGGCCGTGACATCACAATACTCCGGCCCCGTGATCACCAGTCATCAGACCCGGAGCGAACATGCTCCAGGGGCTGATGGTAACAGGGTGCTGCATGAAAGATCACGGGGGGTCCCCAGTGGCAGGACCCCCGCGATCAGGCATCTTATCCCCTATCCTTTGGATAGGGGATAAGATGTCTTAGTGCTGGAGTACCCCTCTAAACTTGGACTCCCTACACCTGGACAGTGCAGAGCCGTGACGCATACAGTACTGTATGCATCACTGCTCACTAAACAAATGTACACTTACACAATCTGCATGGGACATAGACATTAAATGGAGAGATGGTGCACAAAATCTGGTACTCCATTCTTGAGATTGCAAGGGATCTGACACTTATTAAAGGGGTACTCTGCCGCCGGGGACCCCCGTGATCTTGCACGCGGCACCCCTTTTGTAATCAGCCCCCGGAGCGCTTTCGCTCCGGGTCTGATTACCGGCGACCACAGGGCCGACGGCGTGTGACGTCACGCCTCCGGCCCCGTGTGACATCACGCTCCGCCCCTCAATGCAAGCCTATGGGAGGGGGCGTGCATTGAGGGGCGGAGCGTGACATCACACGGGGGCGGGGGCGGGATGTCACACGCCACCCTCCCTGTGGTCTCCGGTAATCATTCCCGGAGCAAACTTGCTCCAGGGACTGCTTACAAACGGGGTGCCGATTGCAAGATCACGGGGGTCCCTGGTGGCGGTACTCCCGCGTTTAGGCATCTTATCCCCTATCCTTTGGATAGGGGATAAGATGTCTAAGCACCGAAGAACTCCTTTAAGTGTCACGTACCTTATTGCTCACTGGCCGCAGTGGTGTCTGTTTCAGCCAGTGATTGGCTGAGTGGGCATGTCCTACTAAGTCATGTACACACACCTCTGCTCCATTCTATGGAGCTTTGTAAGACAGCAGTACTACACTCAGCTACCTTCAACAGCTTCCATAAAGAATGTGTAAGTAATTCTAACTTAGAATAACCCTTAAAAGCACACTTAGTGATCGGCAGAAAATACAGTATTGTTTGCATTGCTGCTTACTGTACAATACAAGGATGAGCCAGATTTGGCGCAGATTTGCCCGTGTGGAAATGCTGCTCCTATACAGAACTGAGCAGTGATGCATACAGTACTGTACGCAACACTACTCACAAAAATCCCATCCTGACCCATGGCGTACAATTACAATTGTGAGGGAGCTGGGCCTGCTCCATACTCAGTAGTTGCCAGCTGTTATCTGCATTTGACATCCTTCAGTAGTGACCAATATCAGAGATCTGTCCAACCATTTGGATGCCATGCTCAAAAGCAATATACGGCATCTAATCAGTTTATAGATGCACCATTGGGGTTCGGGGGGTATAATCGGCATTCCCACCATGTAATCTCAGGGTGTGAGAACAGTCTGAGGCTTCGCTGATCTACTCATACAGCTCATACTACTCATTGATCTGTGTAAGAAATCAAATGATTGCTTATAAAAGTCACCTGGGGCTTGTGGAGGTATAAAAGAGTATAAAAGAAAAATATCTCTTGCCCAAGTCCACATATACTTTGTAAGTTTTTCTGATCGTTCTACCTTTTTTTTCTGTAGTAGAAATACTCTGGTACTAGAACAATGTAGAGACACATGGCAGAATGACAGCTCTGTAATAAAGCACCTTGCATGAGCTTGTCATGTTCCCTGTTTGTTTCATGCATCCGCCCTTCATGTAATGATACTGTTTGGCTGAGGGCCAGTCCATTCCAGATGGAAAAGTAAGCGTTCCAGTAACATCATTACAGTGTCCAAAATAACCATTGGATAAAGGACTATCCCCTGGGGTATAATTCATCTCAAAACATTTACACAACCTACTGAGTTTGGCTGAGACTTAGCAAAGCTCTGAGAGTCAAACAATGGAGGCACAAGAGCAAATGTATTCAATCTGCAGCTGGATTAGTTTCCTGGTTCAGAAACAATAGTGTGGCGCTATGGGATATGGAGTAGTCTTACATGGCTGCCATTTATTTACAATTATTAATTGGGTTTTTGTACTTGTACAGTACAAAAAGTAAACATGGATGCAACAGAGATGAGTGAATCATTTGCCATTATGTACAGCAATTTAATAATATTTAAAATAAAATAAACCCAACCAAAAATTAAAAACTTAAGTTGAACAGGAGCCTGGACATCCCATCACTTCCAATAAGGACTCGGCTTCCAAAATATGGTTAGTAAGCCCAAGCTGGGTGCAATAACAACATATTGTGCTACCCTGCACCATGGATGTTAAAACACCAATAATACAGTATGTGCACGTTCCTTAAGTGTAATATATAAGCCAATACATAAGAACCTGGAACTGCAGCCCCCAAACTATATTCTGTATCAGGGTGGGCCATTTCTATGGATACACCTTAATAAAATGGGAATGGTTGGTGAGATTAACTTCCTGTTTGTGGCACATTAGTATATGTGAGGGGGGAAACTTTTCAAGATGGGTGGTGACCATGGCGGCCATTTTGAAGTCGGACATTTTGAATCCAACTTTTGTTTTTTCAATAGGAAGAGGGCCATGTGACACATCAAACGTATTGGGAATTTCACAAGAAAAACAATGATGTGCTTGGTTTTAACGTAACTTTATTCTTTAATGAGTTATTTACACGTTTCTGACCACTTATAAAATGTGTTCAATGTGCTGCCCATTGTGTTGGATTGTCAATGCAACCCTCTTCTCCCACTCTTCACACACTGATAGCAACACCGCAGGAGAAATGCTAGCACAGGCTTCCAGTATCCGTATACACTGCTATATACTACTATATACACCGCAGGAGAAATGCTAGCACAGGCTTCCAGTATCCGTATACACTGCTATATACTACTATATACACCGCAGGAGAAATGCTAGCACAGGCTTCCAGTATCCGTATACACTGCTATATACTACTATATACACCGCAGGAGAAATGCTAGCACAGGCTTCCAGTATCCGTATACACTGCTATATACTACTATATACACCGCAGGAGAAATGCTAGCACAGGCTTCCAGTATCCGTAGTTTCAGGTGCTGCAGAATGGGCAAAACAAAAATTGGAACAGGACCCTCAGTTTACGCAGAAGATTTTGTTCAGTGATGAGGAAACTTTTATGTGAATGGTGAAGTTAACAAACAAAACAACCGCTATTGGTCTGACACTAACCCATATTGGATAGATCCCTCCAAGACTGTTGGAACACAAAAATTGATAGTATGGTGTGGTATATGGGGTACAAAGATAGTGGGGCCATTCTTCATCAATGGAAACCTCAAGGCCACTGGATATGTGAAATTGCTACATGATGATGTGTTTCCCTCTTTATGCACTGAAGCTGGCACGTTCCCTGAGTTTTTCCAGCAAGATGGTGACCCCCACATTATGGGTGTCAGGTCCAAGCATTCCTAGTTTCCTGGAAAGTGGATTGGTCATCGTGGGCCAGTTGAATGGCCCCCAAGGTCTCCCGATCTGACCCCCTAGGCTTTTATCTTTGGGGTCATCTGAAGGCAATTGTCTATGCTGTGAAGATACGAGATGTGCAGCACCTGAAACTACGAATACTGGAAGCCTGTGCTAGCATTTCTCCTGCAGTGTTGCTATCAGTGTGTGAAGAGTGGGAGAAGAGGGTTGCATTGACAATCCAGCACAATGGGCAGCACATTGAACACATTTTATAAGTCGTCAGAAACTTGTAAATGACTCATGAAAGAATAAAGTTACGTTAAAACCAAGTACACCAGTGTTTTTCTTGAGAAATTTCCAATAAGTGTGATGTGTCACATGACCCTCTTCCTATTGAAAAAACAAAAGTTGGATTCAAAATGACCAACTTCAAAATGGCCGCCATGGTCACCACCCATCTTGAAAAGTTTCCCCCCTCAAAAATACTAATGTGCCACAAACAGGAAGTTAATATCACCAACCATTCCCATTTTATTAAGGTGTATCCATATAAATGGCCCACCCTGTTCATACCAGTTAATGAAATGTCTTGTATGCTGAAGACAAATTGTGGTGCAAGATGTGGCAAACTTTATTAAAGGGGTACTCCGGTGGAAAACTTTTTTTTTTTTTTAAATCAACTGGAACCAGAAAGTTGAACAGATTTGTAAATTACTTCTATTAAAGTTTTGTTGCTGGATACTACAGAGGAAATTCTTTTCTTTTTGAAACACAGAGCTCTCTGCTGACATCATGACCACAAGGCTCTCTGCTGACATCTCTGTCCATTTTAAGAACTGTCCAGAGTAGGAGAAAATCCCCATAGCAAACATATGCTGCTCTGGACAGTTCCTAAAATGGACAGAGATGTCAGCAGAGAGCACTGTGTTCCAAAAAGAAAAGAATTTCCTCTGTAGTATTCAGCAGCTAATAAGTACTGGAAGGATTAAGATTTTTTTTAATAGAAGTAATTTACAAATCTGTTTAACTTTCTGGCACCGGTTGATTAAAAAAAAAAAAAGTTTTCCACCAGCGTACCCTTTTAAGGCTGGGTCCACACTACGTTTTGTCCCATACGGGAGCGCATACGGCAGGAGTGAGCTAAAACCTCGCGCTCCCGTATGTGACCGTATGCGCTCCCGTATGTCATTCACTTCAATGAGCCGACCGGAGTGAAACGTTCGGTCCGGTCGGCTCATTTTTGCGCCGTATGCGCTTTTACAACCGGACCTAAAACTGTGGTCAATCACGGTTTTAGGTCCGGTTGTAAAAGCGCATACGGCGCAAAAATGAGCCGACCGGACCGAACGTTTCACTCCGGTCGGCTCATTGAAGTGAATGGCATACGGGAGCGCATACGGTCACATACGGGAGCGCGAGGTTTTAGCTCCCCCTGCCGTATGCGCTCCCGTATGGGACAAAACGTAGTGTGGACCCAGCCTAAGAGACACAGGTCTCTTAATAAATCTTGGGAATCTTTGACTATGCGCCACATACTAAAATCTACACCAAGGTAGATTTTTGGTGCAAAAAACTGTTGTACAGCGCTACTTGTTTTATTGCAGCAGGGATGTATCGATATGTTTTATTACTAGAACCTGGTGATCACCAGTCTGAATGGAGCCGGTTACCGGAGGCACCGGGGGAGTGAAGGAAGGTATGTACCTCTTACTGCCGGAAGTATGGACGATAATTTTCCTATTCTGGAGTTCTCCTTTAAAAGTGAATTTTTTGCATACATTTTAAAATGTCACAAGAGAACTCTGAAGGAGTCCATATAGTTACATCCCCGTCACTATACATTATTAGTGTAAATAGATCCCATACGGTATGACATTGTAACAGTGTGGGTAAAGTTATAAGTATATAGGTGGAGTTTCTAGCTGTCACATCACTTTATGCCCCGAGGATGTGAACGACTTACACACTCAATAGCCCAGATGAGTCTGATACAAAATCTGTCTGGTGTTGTCCATAACAACCAATCACAGAGCTGCTTTCACTTTACCAGAGCTTGTTAGATATGAAAGCTGAGCTGCGATTGGTTGTTATGGGCAACACCAGACAGATTTTGTTCAATATTCCTGCACATTTTCCAATTGTCTAAGATCTGTCATTTTCTAGAGACACTAATACTATGTGTATGTTCACACACAGCAGATTTCTCCCCTGAAGATCCGTCCTTGTTATCTACCACAGATCAGAATGGAAAGCACTGAATATGTAATTATGTCATATGTTGGTTTTGCTGCAGATTTGAAACAGATTTCACCCTTCTACAATGTGTAAAATCTGCAAATAAATCTGATAAAATGAGTAACTTGCTGCAGAAGAGAATCTGTTTGCTCAATTTGCTTTTAAAGGGGTTCTCCGCTCATAGACATCTTATCCCCTATCCAAAGGATAGGGGATAAGATGTCAGTACGCCGCGGTCCCGCTGCTGGGGAGCTCCGGGATCCCCGCTGCGGCACTGCGCTATCATTACAGCTCTGTGCGTAATGACGGGCGATACAGGGGCCGGAGCAGCGTGACGTCATGGCCCCGCCCTTCGTGACATCACGGCCCGTCCCCTTAATGCAAGTCTATGGCAGGGGGCGTGACGACCGCCGCGCCCCCTCCCATAGACTTGTATTGAAAGGGGCGGGCCGTGATGTCACGAGGGGCGGAGCCGTGATGTAACGATGCTCCGGCCCCTGTATTGCGCGTCATTACGTGCAGAGCGAACTCGCTCTGTGCTGTAATGATAGCGCAGTGCCGCAGCGGCGATCCCAGGGCTCTCCAGCAGCGGCACCGCGGCGATCCTTTGGATAGGGGATAAGAGGTCTAGGGGCGGAGTACCCCATTAAGAGCAGCAGACACTGCTGAATAGTGTGTTAGTATTATATTCAGAAGGTACAGTGTATGGCAGTATTGTATCCAGAGGGTACAGCGTGTGGCAGTATCAAATTTAGGGGCACAGTGTATGACAGTATTATATTTAACACCTTAAGGACACAGCCCATTTTGGCCTTAATGGGGTACTCCAGCCCTAAGACATCTTATCCCTTATTCAAAGGATAGGGATAAGATGTCTAACCGCGGGGGTCCCGCCACTAGGGACCACCGCAATCTTGCATTGGGGACCCACCTCTTTGAGCTGCACGCCGCGCTGCCAGCTCACAAACTGCCAGGTGTCGACCACGGGGCCGGAGTATCGTGACGTCACAACTCTGCCCCCATGTGACATTACGCCCTGCCCCTCCTATGCAAGTCTATGGGAGGGGGCGTGACATGCAGCTCAAAGAGGTGGGTGCCGAATGCAAGATTGCGGGGGTCCCCAGCGGCGGGACCCCAGGGTCAGACATCTTATCCCCTATCCTTTGGATAGGGGATAAGATGTCTTAGAGCCGGAGTACCCCTTTAAGGAAGCAGCCAATTTTATTTTTGCTTTTTGGTTTTTTCCTCCTTGCCTTCTAAAAATCATAACTATTTTATATTTTCATTCACAGACTAGTATGAGGGCTTATTTTGTGCGCGACCAGTTGTACGTTGTAAAGACATCACTCACTTTACCATAAAATACATAGCGAAAAAATATATACTATTTGTATTGGGAAATTGAAAAGAAAACCGCAATTTAGCAAATTTTGGAAGGTTTCGTTTTAACTCTGTACAATTTACGGTAAAAATTACATATTTTCTTTATTATGTGGGTTAATATGAATAAAGTGACACCCATAATAACATACTTTTCTATTATTGTACCGCTTTAAAAAAATCTCAAACTTTTTAACAAAAGGAGTGCGTTTAAAATCCCTCTATTTTGACAACCTATAACTTTTTCATTTTTGTGTATAAGTGGCGGTATGAGGGCTCATTTTTTGCGCCATCATCTTTACTTTTTTATTGATACACCATTTACATATATTAAACTTTTAATTATTATTTTTTTATTATTTTCTGAATATTATGTGACAAAAAAGCAGCAATTTTTGACTAAATTTTTTTTTTTTTATGATTACACCATTCACCATACGGAATCAATAACATCATATTTTGATAGTTCGGACATTTATGCACACGGTGATACCAAATATGTGTATTAATTAATTTATTTAAACTTTCTGGGGTAAAAAGGGGTAAAACGGATGATCCACATTTTTATTGGGGGGATTTTTCAAATTTTTTTACTTTATTTTTTTACACTGTGATAAATAGGGGACTATTTATAGCAATCATTTGATTGCTAATACTGTGCAGAGCTATGCATAGAGCATAGCACTGATCAGTATTATCGGCTATCTTCTGCTCTGGTCTGCTTGATCTCAGACCAGAGCAGAAGACCTGATGAGACGGATGGAGGCAGGTGAGGGGACCTCTGTCAGCAATTATGAATGATTGGATCCCCGTGACAGCGCTGCGGGCGATCCGATCATCTATATTAAGTGCTGTACTGCCGCAGATGACGTGATCTGTATTGATCACGGCATCTGAGGGGTTAATGGCACACACTAGCGTGATCGCTGATGTGCACCATTACCGGCAGGTCCCTGGCTGCTGATAGCAGCCGGGACCTGCAGTGCATGACAGGAGCACCGCTCCGGTGCTCGCGGTCATGTATAGGCCGTAAATGTACGTCCTGGTGCGTTAAATAAGTCCTATGTTGTTAAGGGGTTAAAGGCACAATGCATGGCAGTATTATATTTAGAGGGTACAGTGTGTGGTAGAGTTAAATTCAGGGGTACAGTGTGCGACAGTATTATACTCAGGGGCACAGTGTGTGGCAGTATTATACTCAGGGACACAGTGTATGACAGTATCAAATTAAGGGCACAGTGTGTGGCAATATTATATTCACGGGCACAGTGGGTGGCAGTATTCAGAGGGTACAGTGTGTGGGAGTATTTTATTCGAGGGCACAGTGTGGGGCAGTATTATATTTCGGGACATAGTGTATGGAAGTATTATATTCGGGGGCACAGTGTGTGGCAGTATTATACTCAGGGTCACAATGTGTGTCAGTATTATAGTCAGGAGCACAATGTGTGGCAGTATTATATATAGGGGCACCGTGTGTGTCAGTATTATATTCGGGGGCACTGTGTGTGGAAGTATTATACTCAGAGACACAGTGTGAGGCAGTATTATAGTCAGGGTCAAGTTGTGTGGCAGTTTTATAGTCAGGAGCACAATGTGTGTCAGTATTATATATAGGGGCCCAGTGTGTGGCAGTATTATATTCGGGGGCACTGTGTGTGGCAGTATTATAGTCAGGGTCACGTTGTGTGGCAGTATTATAGTCAGGGTCAAGTTGTGTGGCAGTTTTATAGTCAGGAGCACAATGTGTGTCAGTATTATATATAGGGGCCCAGTGTGTGGCAGTATTATATTCGGGGGCACTGTGTGTGGCAGTATTATAGTCAGGGTCACGTTGTGTGGCAGTATTATAGTCAGGGTCACGTTGTGTGACAGTATTATAGTCAGGAGCACAATGTGTGTCAATATTATATATAGGGGCACAGTGTGTGGCAGTATTATATTCGGGGGCACTGTGTGTGGCAGTATTATAGTCAGGGTCACGTTGTGTGGCAGTATTATAGTCAGGGTCAAGTTGTGTGGCAGTTTTATAGTCAGGAGCACAATGTGTGTCAGTATTATATATAGGGGCACAGTGTGTGGCAGTATTATATATAGGGGCACAGTGTGGGGCAGTATTATAGTCAGGGTCACGTTGTGTGGCAGTATTATAGTCAGGGTCACGTTGTGTGACAGTATTATAGTCAGGAGCACAATGTGTGTCAATATTATATATAGGGGCACAGTGTGTGGCAGTATTATATTCGGGGACACAGCATGTGGCGGTATCATATTTAGGGGCACTGTGAATGCCAGTATTCAGGTCATAGTTTGAACAGTAGATTTACCATATTTTTCGCCCTATAGGACCAGCATATAAGACGCACCAAATTTTAAAGGTGCAAAATCTAGAAAAAAAAGATTCTGAACCCAACAGTGATCTTCAACCTGCGGACCTCCAGATGTTGCAAAACTACAACTCCAAGCATGCCCGGACAGCCAACGGCTGTCCGGGCATGCTGGGAGTTGTAGTTTTGCAACATCTGGAGGTCCGCAGGTTGAAGACCACTGTTATAGGAGGTAATACTGACGTGTCACCGCCGCTCCGGACCCTTCACCGCTCATCACCGCTGCCCTGGATGTCGCTCCATCGCTGTCGCCGCGTCCCCGGGCTGTCCCCCGACGCTCTTGACGTCTTCTTCCCTGGGATCCACGCTCTCCGTCGCCGTCATCACGTCACTACGCATGCCGCTCTTATTGGATGACGGAACGGCGTACGCGATGACGTGATGACGTCGAAGGAGAGCGCCGGCCATGCAAGGGATCCCGGCACGGAGCAGACACCGAGGAGGCAGGTATGGTCCCTCCCGGTGTCCTGTAAGCTGGCGGTCCCGAACAGCCCGACGGAGCAGCCAGGTTAGTGTCACTTTCGCTTCAGACGCGGCGGTCAGCTTTGATCGCCGCGTCTGAAGGGTTAATACAGGGCATCACCGCGATCGGTGATGTCCTGTATTAGCCGCGGGTCCCGGCCGTTGATGGCCGCAGGGACCGCCGTGATAGGTGTATATTCGCCGTATGAGACGCACCAACTTTCCCCCCCCAGTTTTGGGGAAGAAAAAGGGCGTCTTATACGGCGAAAAATACGGTACATCCTCCACACTTCAGTAGCTCTTTTATTTATTTATTTATTTTTTTTTACAACAGGCAGCTACACTTATCTTGCATGGCAGTGCAGCCGCTAGGTGTGAACCAGGCCTTAGCATTCAGCTTGGATCTTCACCTGATGGCAGACCTGCTACACTTTTGCCCCCTGGTTTCTGCACCAAGGGACACTATCCTCTTTAGAAGCACATGCTTGTTTAATGTAGCCAGATGATAATTAATGGATCATTAAGCAGCAATCTTATAGTGTTACCAGCTTGTGCCGCTCTGATGCAATATGTCGCATTTCTTTCTACACGCCTATAAGTATGAAATAGATAGGCAGATGGCAATCTGAGTACGTGTGTTACATCTGTACCATCTGTTGCATGTTATTCTTGCTTGAATACTTGGGAATACATGCAGCCCTTAGAGATGCTATTACCTATGGGCTGAGTGCTCCTTATTCTGCTAAGCCACGTCAGTCACGCCGTTGCCTTAGATATATTTGGACTCCTGTTTCTGTGTTAGCGTGATGTTTTTTTTATGGAAAATTTTCAGCCCACGTCAGATTGAGTATGTAAAGATCTATAATGTTTTCAAATATCCTTTTTTTTTAGAAACTGCTGCAGATTTTGCCCCCCCCCCCCCCCCCCAAAAAAAAAGAAATGCAAACAATTTGCACCAGGTAGCTTAAGGTAAATACTGACATAAGCTTCTTCCAGCTGAATATTCACAGTTTTTTTTTTTCAGGTTTTTAAAATAGGTGTCTGATGTAATGAAACAAAAAAATACAGTGGTGGTAACATCACTATACAGTACAGTGATCCCTCAACTTACAAAGGCTTCAACATACAAGTTTCAACATACAATGGTCTTTTCTGGACCATTGTAAGTTGAAACCAGACTCAACATACAATGCTACAGACAGTCCAGATCTGTTAAATGTGTCAATGAACTGACCAATCAGAATGGGCATTCACTGGTAAAACTCCTGTATTTCTGAAGCGTATGCACTGCCTGGTGTCTGGTAGTGCCCCCTACAGTACAGGGAGGTATTACATGTTCTGTACTACTCTTTATCTGGGCCAGGATTAGCTTCTCTTTTGGACACCAGGTGAGGGCGGCTCCATGATACTTTTTTAGGACACTGTGTGAACTGTATAGGACCCCGAAGAAGCTCCTGTCCTCTACATAGATCAGTGCTTCCCAAGCAGAGTGGCCCCAGCAGTTGCAGAACTACAACTCCCAGCATGCCCGGACAGCCTTTGGCTGTCCGGGCATGCTGGGAGTTGTAGTTTTGCAACTGCTGGGGCCACCCTGCTTGGGAAGCACTGACATAGACAGTGATTTACAGCTCCCAGCAGATCTTTATTACTTTTATATGTAAGGACTTTCTTTATTTATATTAGTTATCTACTTATTTTTATTTAATTCTCACTTTTTCCTATTTTTGGATGACATTTTGGTGCCTTTAGAACCAATTACCAGGTTTTTATAGAGTTGTGGTCTCAACATACAATGGTTTCAACATACAATGGTCGTCCCAGAACCAATTAATATTGTAACTTGAGGGACCACTGTATATAAAATTTCCCCACAGCTGTTTTTAAAGGCTAGAGGATGCAGGATCTAGATGCCAGACACATCAAACAGGAGAATTCCTTGGACACATAGAATGTACTTCTTTTAGTTAAAAACACTGCATTTCAGGACCATACAGGTCCAATTATTAAAATACTTCTGGGAAGCTGTAAAATATGGCTACTAGATGGGGAGGGGTGGTTTAGGGGTAAATGCTGCTACCAGTGGAGTAGGGGTTGGCACAAATTGAATGATGCTGCCAGTGAGGAAGGGGTGAGGACTAACCGGCTGATGCTGCCATATCTGTAAGAAACAAAGAAAATTGCAGCTGGCATTAGGGAGAGTAGTGGTTAGAGAGAACATGCTGCTGCCAGTGGTGAAGGGGTGGGAATGTAAAATACTGCTGCTAGTGGGGAAGTGGTTGTATTAGGGGCACATCTGCTACCAGAAGGGAAAGGGTGGCTTCTGGAGGGGTGATGGCTGCTCCTTGGTGTTTGGTGCTTCTGGAGAGGTATGCTGTGCCGCAGTGTAGTTTTTGTCATAGCTGGAGAAGTATTGTTGTGCTGCACTATTATGTTTTGTGCTGTTAGGTGTTATTATGTGTGCTGCAAATATCAGGACTCAAGGAAAGTCTAGTCATAAACAGCATAAAGTGTTCTACCTCTTCCTACAAAATCATGTGCCTCTGCGTCAATTTGTGGTGAAGGGTGTATGAGGAGGGCTCGGAATCTGAGACAGCTCCACATTACGTGCCTGTAGCTGACTATTAATTGCTTATATGCCGCTGTCAAAACTCAGAGTGGCATTTAAACTGTTCCACCGTGCGTTATTGGTGGTCCTATTGTGAGGAGCAAATGTGTTTCCATGGTAACCTGAGGCCTGTACTAGTCCTTTGTAGCTGCTGTGATGTATTTGCCTATGGGAGTCTGTAGAAATGCTGATCAAATGGATTAATGTAATACAATAATATTCCATTGAACTGTACTATATAAGCAAGTGAAAGATTACTTATACAATTCCCCTAGGCTGACTAAAAAGAGTAAAAAAAAAATTCACAGGATCAGTAACTACCCTTTAGGAATGATAAAATATAACTTTTAATTGATTATAATAAAAAGGTACCAAATATAACAATATCGGTCACCTATGTAGACACAAACAACTAAAGTAAAAAATAAATGGTGTTGTCAAGGTGATGTGTAGTGAGGGTGTAATATAGTATAAATAGATGGTATATAATACAGCTTGAACTATGTAATCCTCAAATGTGAGTGGAGAACAAAGGGGAGGGGAAGGATGTAGGTGCCCACCCTAAAATCTATAGCCCCCCCAGGACACTGACATTTTTCCCTTGTGTTCACAGTTTTGTTTTTGTGCTTGACACAATATACGTTATTTTTTGAGAGTTTCACTTACACAGTGGTCCCTCAACATGCAATGGTAATTCGTTCCAAACGACCCATCATTTGTCGAATCCATCGTATGTTGAGGGATTCGTGCAATGTAAAGTATAGGAAGCTGTACTCACCTGTCCCCGCCGCTCGAGATGGTGTCCTCGCCGCTCCCGATGGTGACCCCGGCCTCCGCTGGGCTCTCCGCTGTCTTCTCCGGTCCTCTGCTGTCTTCTCCGGTCCTCTTCTGTCTTCTCCGGTCCTCTGCTGTCTTCTCCGGTCCTCTTCTGTCTTCTCCGGTCCTCTTCTGTCTTCCGCAAGGCCTTACTGAGCCTGCGTAGCGACGTCATTACGTCGCTGCGTACGCCATTCCTATTGGATGACGTGCGCAGCAGCGTATTGACGTCATCGGAGAGGGCCGAGAAGACACCGGAAGACCAGCGCTGGACCCGGAGGGCACACCGGAGCATCGTGGAGGGGTAAGTAATACTTACCGCACCACACGGGGAACATTAAGCTGCTATCCGGCAGCAGCTTAAGCATTTGGCGCTGCCGGATAGCACTTAATGCGATGGCCCCGACATAAAAAAGCATCGTATGTCGATGCTGAGATCGACATGCGATGGCCTCTGAGAGGCCATCGTATGTCGTTTTCATCATATGTTGGGGCCATCGTAGGTCGGGGGGTCACTGTACTTCCATGACACAGACTGTGTATATCATTCCTAGTAATTACATCTGACTATAACCAACCCTGCCTCCCATCCCCTCTCCCACCCTCCATATTATTTTTTCCTGTGCACATTAGTGTCAAGGAGGGAACGTCACCGTGGTTTAGGCCATCCCGTTAAGGAGATGGGTCCCTCAAAAGGCAGGGTCAGTGTCATGGGGGCTACAGCTTTTAGGGTGGGCACCTACATCCTTCCCCTCCCCTTTGTTCTCTACTCACATTTGTGGATTACATAGTTCAAGCTGTATTAGATACCATCTATTTCTACTATATTACACCCTCACTACACATCATCTTGACAACACCATTTATTTTTTACTTTAGTTGTTTGTGTTTACATAGGTGATCGATATTGTTATATTTGGTACCTTTTTATTATAATCAATTAAAAGCTATATTTTATCGTTCCTAAAGGGTAGTTACTGATCCTGTGAAATGTTTTTTTCTTCAGTGATTGGCAATCCACTACTCTGGGATTCCTTATATTCTTTCAGTCGACGGGTACTGATTGTTTAAAACCGTTTCTGATTTATTCAGACTAAAAAGAGTAAACTATTTTTTAGAAAATATAAATAAATCCTCTCGATAAAATTTTTTTAAATGATCCTTTTTTCCCATTTTTCTTATAAACAAAATGTAAAAAAAAAAAAAAAAAGACACATATTTGGTAATGCTGTGTGTGCAATTCTTTGAGCTATTATACAGTCATGGCTGTAAATGTTGGCACCCCTGACATTTTTCAAGAAAATGAAGTATTTCTCACAGAAAAGGATTGCAGTAATATATGTTTTGCTATACACATGTTTATTCCCTTTGTGTGTATTGGAACTAAACCAAAAAAGGGAGGAAAAAAAGCAAATTGGACATAATGTCACACCAAACTCCAAAAAAATGGCCTGGACAAAATTATTGGCACCCTTAACTTAATATTTGGTTGCACACCCTTTGGAAAAAAATAACTGAAATCAGTCACTTCCTATAACCATCAATAAGCTTCTTACACCTCTCAGCCAGAATGTTGGACCACTCTTCCTTTGCAAACTGCTCCAGGTCTCTCTTATTGGAAGGCGCCTTTTCCCAACAGCAATTTTAAGATCTCTCCACAGGTGTTCAATGGGATTTAGATCTGGACTCATTGCTGCCACTTCAGAACTCTCCAGCACTTTGTTGCCATCCATTTCTGGGCGCTTTTTGACATATGTTTAAGGTCATTGTCCGGCTTTCTAACACTGTTGTTAATCCTCAGATTTCATGATACCTTGCACACATTCAAGGCACCCAGTGCCAGCAAAACAACCCAAAACATCATTGAACCTCCACCATATTTCACTGTAGGTACTGTGTTCTTTTCTTTGTAGGCCTCATTCTGTTTTCTGTAAACAGTAGAATGATGTGCTTTACCAAAAAGCTCCATTTTGGTCTCATCTGTCCACAAGACGTTTTCCCAGAAGGATTTTGGCTTACTCAAGTTAATTTTGGCAAAATGTAGTCTTGCTTCTTTATGTCTCTGCGTCAGCAGTGGGGTCCTCCTGGGTCTCTTGCCATAGCGTTTTATTTCAATTAAATGTTGACGGATAGTTCGTGCTAACACTGATGCTCCCTAAGCCTGCAGGACAGCTTGAATATCTTTGGAACTTGTTTGGGGCTGCTTATCCATTATCCGGACTATCCTGTGTTGACACATTTCATCAATTTTTCTCTTCCGTCCATGCCCAGGGAGATTAACTACAGGGCCATTGGTTGCAAACTTCATAAAAATGTTGCGCACTGTGGACAAAGGCAAATCTAGATCTCTGGAGATAGACTTGTAACCTTGAGATTGTTGAAAATGTTTCTACAATTTTGTTCTCAAGTCCTCAGACAGTTCTCTTCTCCTCTTTCTGTTGTCCATGCTTAGTGTGGCACACACAGACACACAATACAAAGTGAACTTCTCTCCTTTTTATCTGCTTTCAAGTGTGATTTTTATATTGCCCACACCTGTTACTTGCCCCAGGTGAGTTTAAAGGAGCATCACATGCTTGAAACAATCTTATTTTTCCACAATTTTGAAAGGGTGCCAATAATTTTGTCCAGACCATTTTTTTGAGTTTGTTGTGACATTTTGTCCAATTTGCTTTTTTTCCTTCCTTTTTTGGTATAGTTCCAATACACACAAAGGAAATAAACATGTGTATAGCAAAACATGTGATACTGCAATCCTTTTCTGTGAGAAATACTTCATAAATACATCATATTCCTGATGCTACTCGGTCCTGATCCTACAATGCAAAAAAAAGTACAGTGCAGATAAGAAGCACTCACTCAGCCCCTATAGACAGAAAAAATTGTATGCAAAGTTAAAAAATATTTTTTTTAAAGTACTAAAATAAATTAAAAGATATATGAATTTAGTGTATTTGTAATGATACTGACCCGCAGACTACAGATAACATGTCAGTTTTACTGTAACTTGCAAAGCCTAAAAGTGCAATTCCGACAAAAAATTGCTAAATAGTTTTTTCGTTTTTGTTTTGCTGTATATTTTATGGTAAAAGAAAAGGTGTCATTAGTACAGTAAGTCCAGCAAAAAACAAACCATCACATGGCTCAGTAGAATAATAAAATAAGAAAGTTATGGCTTTTAGAAGATGAAGAGAAAAAAAATTAGAATTGGCTCAGTCAAAGTTAATGAACAATCCAGATTTATGATTAAGCTGATTCCCTTGTTCCTATGTAAATGTACAGAATGTCCTGGGGCAGGAAGCAGAATATTGTTTTCCTGACACAATACTTAAAGATGGTGTCTCAAGTGGTTCCATAGTGTAAACAACCTCTGGGTTCTGTAAGGTCAAATTATCACTATTAAAAAAAAAAGTTCTGACACATATAATACACTACATTGTACAGGGTAGCGTAAGTCACCAAAAGCATTCATCTTACTATTCATAAACTAAAGTAAGATGGTAAACGTACATCATCATCTGTCTTTTTTATCTTTAATAAGTACCGTATTTTTCGCCCTATAGGACGCACCGGCGTATAAGACGCACCCAATTTTTAGGGGCAAAATCTAAAAAATTTAAGATTTTGAACCCAATAGTGGTCTTCGACCTGCGGACCTCCAGATGTTGCAAAACTACAACTCCCAGCATGCCCGGACAGCCGTTGGCTGTCCGGGCATGCTGGGAGTTGTAGTTTTGCAACATCTGGAGGTCCGCAGATTGAAGACCACAGCAGGAGGAGGTAATACTCACGTGTCCCCGCCGCTCCGGACCCGTCACCGCTGCCCTGGATGTCGCTCCATCGCTGTCGCCGTGTCCCCGTCGCTCTGGAACGTCTCTGCTGCCGGCCGGGTATCCTCGCTCTCCGTCGCCGCCATCACGTCGTTACGCACGCCGACGCACGTACGCGACGACGTGATGACGAGGAAGGAGAGCGCCGGCCATACAGGGGATCCCTGAACGGAGAAGACACCGAGGAGGCAGGTAAGGTCCCTCCCGGTGTCCTGTAAGCACTAACCCGGCTATTCAGTCGGGCTGTTCGGGACCGTC
This sequence comes from Hyla sarda, assembly GCF_029499605.1. Taxonomy (NCBI): domain Eukaryota; kingdom Metazoa; phylum Chordata; class Amphibia; order Anura; family Hylidae; genus Hyla; species Hyla sarda. The sequence goes on from NC_079193.1 coordinate 316,914,570, forward strand.
CCGAACAGCCCGACTGAACAGCCGGGTTAGTGTCACTTTCGCTTCAGACGCGGCGGTCAGCTTTGATCGCCGCGTCTGAAGGGTTAATACAGGGCATCACCGCGATCGGTGATGTCCTGTATTAGCCGCGGGTCCCGGCTGTTGATGGCCGCAGGGACCGCCGCGATAGGGGTGTATTCGCCGTATAAGACGCACCAACTTTTTCCCCCCAGTTTTGGGGAAGAAAAAGTGCGTCTTATACGGCGAAAAATACGGTAATTCTGAAGTAGATAAATATGTATTTTTCTGTTACAAACCTCCAATTCCATAGAGGTGTCACCTTTTTATAGCATTAGCTTATACAATTCTTATGAAAAGCATTGACTACATGGTAGAGCTTGCAACTTTATTGTACACATTTGTGCTGCTATCAGCTATCAAATACAGTCGAATGCCCAGGGTAGAGATTCAGTTTGCTGCCCTGGCCCTGTATCTTAAAGAGCACGTATCGTTAATACAAACTTTTTATATAATGGAGATAATGCCATTATATGTATATTTGTAATATACATTTGTGGTGTCCCGGTACCGCATCCTATACGGTACCTGTATATAGGTCCCCATAGCCAGAGTCCCTAGGATGTCGGGGTCCTTCTTATCTAGTCCGCCCCTTGTCACCTCTCATCTAGGTATTAGTAATTTAATAGTTTATTCAGGATTTATATAAATATAATTGTACAAATGTATATAATTGGTTAAATACCTGTACGGAGCGTAGCAGGACCTGCGGGTCACGTTATCAGGTAAACTCTATGGTTTTTGCTTAAGGACCTTTGGAGGTACCTATGACGTATTGCACCCATCGTTCCCATATAAGGGCGCGGTGGCCATTGCTCTCTCTCTCGTTCCTGGGCTGTTGATAGAGAAGGATCTGCGCTGCTGTCATCAGTGAGTTTAGGCCTGAGCCTTGTGGCGACGGCTGACTATTACAAAACCGTGAGTGTATCAATCCCTAAGCACTCTGCAAGATCACCGGACCTTATGTATCCCCTAAATCCGGACAGATCTTCGCAATTAACCCTAAATTCAGAGACTTATATACAAAGTCAAGGTCCGCAACAACTGTTAGTCACTGAAGTGTATAGGGACTGTTTGAATGAGACTGTTGCTGTTCATTGGATGTACCGCAAGCCTTTTAAGTAAAGTTTATCCAAGTTCAAATTCAACTACCTTGTGGACCTTCAGTCATTATTTCGCATGCACCTATCGTTACTGGGAAGGGCGGTGATAGGGCGGAGAATCACCTCAGTATACTAGCCCTCAGCCTGGCATCACGAACAATAGGGTTAACATTAACCCCTGATATACTAAAGCAAAACCCTGACTACACTACCACTACCCCAGAGGCTTACCACACATTGGTTAAAAAAAATTATAGTTTTGTTTCTTCAGCTATTGTCTGTGTGTCTCTGTGAGGAGACCAAAGACAGGAAGTGTGGGTGGACAAGCAGGGCTCTGTGCAGTGAGGACAAGCAGGGCTCTGTACACTGAGGACAAGCAGGGCTCTGTGTAGTGAGGACAAGCAGGGCTCTGTACACTGAGGACAAGCAGGGCTCTGTGCAGTGAGGACAAGCAGGGCTCTGTGCAGTGAGGACAAGCAGGGCTCTGTACACTGAGGACAAGCAGGGCTCTGTACACTGAGGACAAGCGAGGCTCTGTACACTGAGGACAAGCAGGGCTCTGTACACTGAGGACAAGCAGGGCTCTGTGCAGTGAGGACAAGCAGGGCTCTGTACACTGAGGGCAAGCAGGGCTCTGTACACTGAGGACAAACAGGGCGGCTCTGTGCAGTGAGAACAAGCAGGGCTTTCTGCAGTGAGAACAAGCAGGGCTCTGTACACTGAGGACAAGCAGGGCTCTGTGCAGTGAGAGCAAGCAGGGCTCTTTGCAGTGTGATATCCCAGTAAAGAACATGGTTCTGTACTACCATTAGGCCCTGTCAGGTTGACTCCCTCAGTGACCTGGGGGCTCCGCTGCAGGGACTCCCCCAGTTGGTTTTATAAAGGTGTGCACATAATTTTAATGCTTAGACAGGATCCCTATGTATAGATAGCCTACTGGACCTGTGGGAGGTCTCAAGGACCTGTGAGTAAGCCTGTCACATGTTATGTTTTGCAGTCACATAATTTGTTGTCACATGTTCTCCCGGAGAGAGCACCAGCTTAACCTATGACCCGCAGCTTGACCAATGGGCTTTATTCCAGCCCCCCACTATATAAAGGGGCGGCCATTACATTTCAGTCTCTTATCTCTTAGCACTTACCACCAGCTACTTTACTGAGCTCAGCTACCAGAGAACTCAGGGCAAGTGATCAGCAACTGGAAGACCACAAAACTACCGCCTCTCCAGTAAGTCTCAAGTCTATGTCTGCTGTTACTGAAACTAGTCAAGTCCTGCACATAGTCAAGTGAAGTCTAATTACAAGTCAAGTTTATTAGTCAAGCAAGCTGCAAGGTCCTATGGGTCCTGGCCACCTCTCTGGGATTTCTGGCCTTAGCTGTGAAGATAATTACACCTGTCTTCTACTCAGTAAAGCCTCCGTTTAACCACAACTGGTTGTGGACTCTCATTTCACTGCTAGCAATTGGGAAAGTGGAGAATCTGGGCGTGTTGTGCTCCGGTACCCGAAAACCACACTGGCGTCCTGAACACTAGGGGTTAATACCATCCAGCCCCCGGGGTTAATACCATCTGATCCCACCAACCTACACCGCCACACTCGTGGTCCTGCCATTTGCCCGGTGGTGCACCACAGCACTGAGGACAAGCAGGGCTCTGTACACTCAGGACAAGCAGGGCTCTGTGCAGTGAGGACAAACAGGGCTCTGTGCAGTGAGGACAAGCAGGGCTCTGTACACTGAGGACTAGCAGGGCTCTGTACACTGAGGACAAGCAGGGCTCTGTACACTGAGGACAAGCAGGGCTCTGTGTAGTGAGGACAAGCAGAGCTCTGTACACTGAGGACAAGCAGGGCTCTGTACACTGAGGACAAGCAGGGCTCTGTGCAGTGAGGACAAGCAGGGCTCTGTGTAGTGAGGACAAGCAGGGCTATGTACACAGAGGACAAGCAGGGCTCTGTGTAGTGAGGACAAACAGGGCTCTGTGCAGTGAGGACAAGCAGGGATCTGTGCAATGAGGACAAGCAGGGATCTGTGCATTGAGGACAAGCAAAGCTCTGTACACTGAGGACAAGCAGGGCTCTGTACACTGAGGACAAGCAGGGCTCTGTGCCATGCTACCAGCTCACACAGCAGGATAATTGACAACCAGGAGCCTGCAAACAGTCCTGCTTGTCCCGCCCTCACTTCCTGTGTTTGGACTCCTCATAGAGACGCTCAGGTAATAGCTGCAGGGAGAGCATTTTTTCAACAAATAATATACAAATTTTTTAATCAATGTATATAACAAATATACATATAATAGTGTTAGCTACATAATATTAACCCCTTAAGGACCAATGCAAATAAACCTGTACGCCCCTGAAAGACCAGGCCTGTTTTTTCAAATCGGGGATGTCTGTCTTTATTAGAGAATAACTCTGGTAACGTTTTGCCAATCACGATAATTCTGACATTGTTTTTTTTGTCACAAGTTGTCCTTCATGTACATAGTAAAAGTAAGCCGATATCACTTGTAGTTTTTTTTTTTACAATGCAAAAAATCATGACATTTTTACAAAAAATTTAGATTTTTTGCTATTTTACCACTAATAGGTTGCATATATTTATACTTACTGACCAAATAGTTTATGAAACTTATACTTTCAGATGTCTACTTTATTTTGACTTCATTTTTTTGTTTTTAATTAATATTTTAAATTAGTTAGAAGCCTAACAATTTAATTTGAAATTTTGAAAATTTGAAAAGTACATCTTTTTTATGTGCTATGCAAGGTTTGCAGAAATTAAAAGGTAGTAGAACATAGGAACACCCCCCCCCCCCAAATGACCCCATTTTAAAAACTAGACCCCTCAAGGTATTCGCTCGGGTGTACAGCGAGTATTTTAACACCATAGTTTTTTGGCAGGAATTATTACAAAGTCAGTGTTAAAAATTCGAAATTTGCAATTTTTCACAAATGCATCATTTGGGGGGCATATTTTTTGTACATCACTTCTGATATTGAAAGAAATGCACCCTATATTTTATTTAGCTGCTTGTCCCATGTTCGGAAATACCCCCGCTTTGGCCATATATGGTTCCTTGGCCGCGTGGTAGGACTCAGAAGGAGAGGAGCGCCATTTGGCTTTCAGGGCAGAACAGTACCCCCACCCCCACAAGTGACCCCATTTATATACCGCACCCCTACAAGTTATTGGCTGGACCAGGGACCTCTCTGATTGGTCCTTGGTCGGCTGGCAGTATAACGCGTCTGTCTGTGACAGTTAAGGCTACTGATGGATATATCCGCCATGTTGTAGGAATAAGCACCCGCTCATGGCGAATATATATCCATCACTGCTGCGGCTGGGTAGCTCAGTGTGTCCGCTCATGACTACCGGCGGGAAATTCGCCGCTATGAGTGGACACACAAAGCTACCCAGCGGCCGCAGCAGCGAGCTCATTACCGTGACTGCTGCATAATGTGTAGGATCACATGGTGGACATCCGCAGCATATTACATGCTCCGCCATGTCCGCCAATGCGATCCTACACATTATGCATTTTTTTTTATTAGATTAATTTAATAAATGTATTTTTAATATTTTTTTTTTACACTTTTATTACATTTTTATTTATTTTTACACTTTTATTTTATTTATTTATTTATTTTTACACTTGTTAATGCTTTGGAATGCTTAGTATTCCAAAGCATTGCAGTTATATGCTGCCTGCCAGTTTTCACTAGCAGGCAGCATATCAGGACGTGACTCTGGCACGTCCTACAGGCAATACCCAGGGCAGACCTGGGGGTCTTTGTAGGACCCCCGGCTGCCCAGGTATGCAGCAGCACTCCGCGATGCTCTGGGGTGCTGCAGGAGAGACAGAGCACCCTGATTGAAAACCACAGGTCTTTTGAATGGATGCAGCTCATTTATGTGCCAATTGGTGGGGTGGCTGATGTGTGGGAGGGAGGAAGATGGAATTGTGGGATTTGCAGTCAAAAAAAGAAAAGTCAGAGAGGAAATACCAGTTCACAAACAGCTAGCCACAGTGTTAAGGTAATCTCACAACATAGCCATTTAGCCCCTAGACAAGCGCATATCCTTCCTAAGCATGTCCATTACTGTCTGCCAGGAACATATTAAAATCATCTTATGGTGGATAACCCCTTTAACTCTGCACAGGCAGCTATAAATCTGGTGTATATGTGCAAAAGTGCTAGATAATACCATGTATTCCTAAAATGTTAAAAAGTATGTATTTGCTTTGGACCCAAGATTGTCCATATACATTTTAGGAGAAAATAATTTATAAATAGAAAAAAAAATGCTTGTTTTTTGGATTAACTAATGCTATTTTTAATCATAAATGTACAAATATCTTATTTTCCACAGCAGAACTCCTGTGAACTCAACTGAGATGATACCATGGGGACATAGTCTGGGAAGCTGGCCATTGTTCAAAACTGTATATAGTGGAACCAAGCCCATGGAGGAACAGCATGTGGTGGGATTATAATCTCAAGAATGCATAGCAATAAATACTCTGAGGACAAAGACTTTATAAAGTTTTTTCTTTCTCCAAACAATAAATCTTTTCTATGAGTTTGCTTTGAAGTTACATTTTTCTTACCATATCAGATGTGCAAGCATTGTGCTTCTCCTGTGGCCTGGTCCCTGGTGGTAGTAGATGGCCAGATTTGCAATGGTTAATAGTATTTTCAACGGTGGGAAGTGATATAGATGTAATATAGCAATATAAGATGTATAATGCATTCAGAAAGTCTTCAGATCATTTCACTTTTTCCAATTTGTTATGCTGTCTTAACCCCTTAAGGACGCAGGACGTAAATGTACGTCCTGGTGAGGTGGTACTTAACGCACCAGGACGTACATTTACGTCCTAAGCATAACCGCGGGCATCGGAGCGATGCCCGTGTCATGCGCGGCTGATCCCGGCTGCTGATCGCAGCCAGGGACCCGCCTGCAATGGCCGACGCCCGCGATCTCGCGGGCGTCCGCCATTAACCCCTCAGGTGCCGGGATCAATACAGATCCCGGCATCTGCGGCAGTTCGCGATTTAAATGAACGATCGGATCGCCCGCAGCGCTGCTGCGGGGATCCGATCATTCATAACGCCGCACGGAGGTCCCCTCTCCTTCCTCCGTGCGGCTCCCGGCGTCTCCTGCTCTGGTCTGTGATCGAGCCGACCAGAGCAGAAGATGAACGATAATACTGATCTGTTCTATGTCCTATACATAGAACAGATCAGTATTAGCAATCATGGTATTGCTATGAATAGTCCCCTATGGGGACTATTAAAGTGTAAAAAAAAAATTTAAAAAAATTTAAAAGTAAAAGTAAAAAAAAAGTGAAAAATCCCCTCCCCCAATAAAAAAGTAAAACGTCCGTTTTTTCCTATTTTACCCCCAAAAACCGTAAAAAACATTTTTTATAGACATATTTGGTATCGCCGCATGCATAAATGTCCGAACTATTGAAATAAAATGTTAATGATCCCGTACGGTGAACGGCGTGAACGAAAAAAAATAAAAAAAAGTCCAAAATTCCTACTTTTTTAATACATTTTATTAAAAAAAAATTATAAAAAATGTATTAAAAGTTTTTTATATGCAAATGTGGTATCAAAAAAAAGTACAGATCATGGTGCAAAAAATGAGCCCCCATACCGCCACTTATACGGAAAAATAAAAAAGTTAGAGGTCATCAAAATAAAGGGATTATAAACGTACTAATTTGGTTAAAAAGTTTGTGATTTTTTTTAAGCGCAACAATAATATAAAAGTATATAATAATGGGTATCATTTTAATTGTATTGACCCTCAGAATAAAGAACACATGTCATTTTTACCATAAATTGTACGGCGTGAAAATGAAACCTTCCAAAATTAGCAAAATTGCGTTTTTCGTTTTAATTTCCCCACAAAAATAGTGTTTTTTGGTTGCGCCATACATTTTATGATATAATGAGTGATGTCATTACAAAGGACAACTGGTCGCGCAAAAAACAAGCCCTCATACTAGTCTGTGGATGAAAATATAAAAGAGTTATGATTTTTAGAAGGCGAGGAGGAAAAAATTAAAACGTAAAAATTAAATTGTCTGAGTCCGTAAGGCCAAAATGGGCTGAGTCCTTAAGGGGTTAAAATAAAAAAATAAAAATTCCAGTTTTCCCCCATCATTCTCTATTCAATCCCCGTTATGAACAATGTGACAGAACGTTAGAAGTATTTGCTAACTTATTGTAAAGGGAAAACTATAATATTGCATCAAAATAAGTATTAAGACCCTTTACTCAGTACTTAGTTGTAGCAACTTTGGCAGCAGGGCTGAACTAGGACGGAAAAAAACCCTAACACACAAACCCCAACAATATTCCTCTCGGAAATCTATGAGAAAAAAAAATGACCACTGAATGTTATCATACTCCTTGTCCCTACACACTGTCCAGTCTATGTAGGGACACCTCTTATTAACCAGAAGATTGAACCTGATTTGACTCTTATTAACCAGAAGATTGAACCTGATTTGCCTGAGCTACACGGAGTAGGGCTACTAACTGATTACTGTTTCAAAAAATATTTGAGTAGACCAGGCCTTATTCAGACTTTCCAGGAAGAATAACAGAGGAAGGGCACAGAGATATCGATTATCTGACGTCGCTGTGGTCCTTCCCGTGTCTGGCCCAGGAGAAGCTGTCTCCAACCTCAGACCGTGTATAGGATAACGGTGGCCTGGTGTCACGATGTGAAAAGGTTTTTCCCTACACCACCCGTGGTACTACACACATAAGTTTTACGCCGAGCGCTCACGGCGTTCTCATGCATGCAGCAACCCGGTCAGACCCGCTGACCGGGAGCGCTGCTCTAGTGTCACCGGCGGGGATGCGATCCGCGTGACGGGACGCGCCTGCCCGCGGGTCGCATCCCAATCTCCTCACCTGCCCTGTCCTTCTTCTGTCCCGTCCCGGCGCGCGTGGCCCCGCTCTCTAGGGCGCGTGCGCGTCCGCTCTCTGAAATTTAAAGGGCCAGTGCACCATTAATTGGTACCTGGCCCAATTAAGTGTAATCACTCCCTACACATAAAAACCCACTCCCCCTTCCTGTCCTTGCCGGATCTTGTTGCCCTAGTGCCCTGAGAAAGCGTTTTGTGTGTATCCCTAGCCCGTGTATCCAGACCCTTTGCTGTTGCCCCTGACTACGAACCTTTGCCGCCTGCCTTGACCTCTTGCTACGTCCAACCTTGCCTTCGCCTTGTCCCTGTGTACCACGCCTATCTCAGCTGTCAGTGAGGTCGAGTCGCTATCAGGGGATACGACCTGGGAGTTACCGCCGCAGCAAGTCCATCCCGCCTTGCGGTGGGCTCTGGTGAAAACCAGTAACTTCATAGAACCGGTCCCCTGGTACGGCCCACGCCATTGCCTCACTGACACGGAGGATCCACTACCCGTATCCTATCCGCATATTGGTCCGGTTCCTGACAATAAGTCACAGAAGGATGCCCCGTTTTACCCCCACCCACACCCACAGATGTCACAGCCCCCCCCCCTCTTGCACCCCCTGCAGACACTATAAAGAAATCTGAGCAGGACTCCCCCTGCATTTCCTTCATCACTGTGTGTTTTGGTCAATGTCTGGTTGGAAGGTGAACCTTCAGCCCTGTATGAGATGCAAAACACTTTGGATCAGGTTTTAATTAAGAATATCACTATGCATTGCTTATACAACTTTCCTTAACCTGATCAGTCTCCCACTCCCAGCCACTGAAACCCCCCCTCCCCTCACCACACAGCAGGGTGCTGCCACCACCATGCTTCATTGTATGGATAGTTTGAGCAGGTGGTGATCAGTGCCATGTTTCCTCCAGACAGAATGTTTAGGTTTGAGGCCAAAAAGTTCTGCCTTGGTTTCATGAGATCAGAGAATCTTGTTTTTTTCTGAGGAGAGGCTTCTGTCTTGCCACTCAGCCATAAAGCCCACATTGATGAAGTGTGGCAGTGATGTTTGACCCTTCTGCACGAAGAATCCTTGGAGCTCAGCCAGAGTGACCATTGGGATCTTGGTCACCTCTTCTGCCTTGATTACTTAGTTTATTGGGTCGGCCATTTCTAGGAATAATCCTGGTTGTTTTTTTTCATTTAAGAATTATGGAGGCCCCTGTGCTCCTAAGGAACTTTTAGTGTAGCAGAAATTCTTTTGGCCCCTTCTCCAAGTCTGTGACTCCTGGTTTCAACAGTAATTCATCTTTAGAATATAGATTCAGTAAGCTTATTAATCACAATGATTTACAAAGTTAAACAGCCACATAAACCAGTAAAGTTTTTTTTTCTTCCTAAAAAACTGCCTTTTAGCCAAAAAATAAGTAAAATGCTCACCAATTACAATGCTGCTGCCCCCTTCTCGCTTGGTGCCATGATGTAAATGTGCCTTGTGCTGAACATGTAGAAGAGCAAAAATACGCACTCTCACTTGTTGTGGTGCTCAAGTAGGATCTCATTCCTTAATAAACTATATGGAGATAGAAACTTGGCACTTGCATTGCTGGATACCAACTTGAAATTTTTGTTGTGCAATCCACAAAAACAGTACTGACATTTCGATCCTCCAGGACCTTCCTCAGAGTACTGTGGAAATAGTCAGTGAAATAGAACAACATAAGTATAAGATGATAAAATATTAGGTACATAGCTTGTGTCATCAAACTACAGTAGCTATTGTGGCGATATTGTATAGTAATAGGCATAATTCAAAAAACAGAAGTAAATAATAAATCATAAATAGTTGGCAGATAGTACATAAAATACTAACTTGCTAGAGGACAGGTATATGCCATGCTGCCACTATCCAATAGATATGTTTATTATATTATAAAGGCAAACTGATAGATATGGATACCTGCCAATATACCTATTTATACATCAGTGACCAGAAGACATAGCAATCAATGAGCATTCTCTGAGCATGAAGAATGATGTAGGAAAAAATTATTCCATATGGATACAGTTTCATTGTTAACAGAAACAATAATTAAAGCTTGGTACAAGTGGTAAATAGGCAACAGCATCATAAGTCCAGGAAATGTTATACCTTTTCATCACATACTGCAACCTATAGAAAGTGGTGCCCAAGGAGATTCACCTGCATAGTAAATGAGTTAAGCATAACTCCTCAAATCTGATTTACCACCATCTTGTATAGATTTTTGCAACTCACTTCTTGACATTGTCTTATGCAATAACTTTTTCCTATTCCAAGACACATTTTACCTCCAAACTTAAGGCACCGCAATGGGGTCCAATATAGTACCCCTTACGCCAATACATATATGGCAGACTTTGAGAAACATTACATCTACACTGACAGTAACTTCCAACAGCAAGCCAAAATCTGGAAAAGATATATAGATGACATATTCTGTATTTGGGAGGGCTCCCTTGAAACTTTACTATCTTTCCAGAATCATATTAACAGTATTTGGCCGGAATTTCTATTTACCATCCATTACTATTACAAATCAGTCAGCTTCCTCGACACCATGGTACATCTTGATAACGAAGGCACCTTGAGTACAGATCTATGCACTAAACCCACCGAACGTAATAATCTCCTACATTACACCAGCTACCATCCCAAATGCACTCTAACCTCACTTCTGATTTCTCAGTTTGACAGAGTCAAATGTATAGTTACATCTGACTCCACAAAAGAAATTAGACTGGACGAAATGACCAAAAAATTTGAACAACGAGGTTACACCAAAAAAGTCCTTGACTCCTGCCGACAACGCAGAATACCTAGAGACAAAACATCTAACTGGGATAGAAGTACCATCCCTATGTGTACAAAATTCATGGTTTTAATCGAAAACACTGGTCCCTTTTCACTCGAGCTTACCCCAATGTCAGGGAATTCCAAAATCCGTTTTTACCGTGATTTAAACGCCCACAAAATATTAGGGACCATTCATCAGAGCCAACATAGGGAGTTCCATGGTACCCCACCAGAGATTCATTGGCACAGAATGGCACATACCCCCTTCACTGTTCACAATGTATCAATGTGTCCAAAGGCGACAAAGTCTACCTTCCCTTGTCTGGCAAACCTTACCGAATCAGATGGTTCCACACTTGCGAGTTGTCCTTTGTAGTGTACATAATAAAATGCCCTAACGGTTTAGCCTACATAGGGGAAACCACCCAACATATCAGGGACCGCATTTCCAAACACAAATCCACCATCCGCAGTCAAAATGGCCTCTTACCCATTCCCCATCATTTCATGACAGCAGTACATTCAATATCTCAATTGAAATTCCAAATACTGGAACACATCCCTAGACCGAGAAGAGGTGGTGATGGGATTACATTATTGAAAAAAGAGAAGCGTTTTGGATTCACACATTTAAAACATTGGAACCCCGGGGATTAAACAGGGAATACGAAATCACTCAATTTACATGATTCGTTATTTTTATTAATATTTTTTTTACACAATACTAATTTTCCATTTGTCTTTTAGGCTACTTGATTTGCTGTATCCTTTTCTACATTCATTGGTTCACATCATACCCTGTATCTCCATTTTTTGCCTTTGTCTCATTTTTCTTTTTTTCTCTTACTTCTCCTTTCCTTCAATTCTATTTCCCCTCTTTCTGCTCCATCCACTGATCTTTCTTGAACTCTCATTCATCTATAAATTTTTTCCATACCTTATTTATACTGATCTTCTCTTTATCTCCATCCATTCAATCATTCTTTCTACATTTTCTCCCTCCCTTCATTTTCACTCTCCTTTTCTCCTTTCTTCATCCCGATTTTTCATTGTTCTTCCTTTGATTTTTAATCATTCATTCTTTCCATATCTCATTGATACTGATCTTTTTATTTCCATCCTTTATTCATTCTTTCTATATCCTATTCATATATCTCACTATCTCTACTCTTTTTCATACATTCTTTTTTATTACTATTGTCCTGTATATCCTTTTCATATTCCCTCTTGGCTATCTATGCGCTACTTTCATTCTATACTATGCTGGCACTCTCCTCTGGGCACACGTCTGCGTTTCACGCTGTGTTCCACCGCAGCGATGTGACCATCCCTGCGTCCCTGATGCAATGTGCTTCAGGTTCCTCCTCCGAATGCGTCCGCATACCGGGCGGGAGGTCCGGTCACATCAGGCCGGGACGCTCAAAAGATAGACGGATCACTCCGCTCTCAACTTCCTCCAGCGATGCAGTTTGCTATCCGGCCTCTCTCCCCCAGCCTCCGCAGCAATCCTGGTAAGTATTATCTGATTCCATCTAATGCTTTGATATGATCTTGATCTCCTATTCCCTGCAATTTTATTATGCTTAACTCATTTATGATGCAGCTGGATATCCTTGGGCACCACTTTCTATAGGTTGCAGTATGTGATGAATAGGTATACTATTTCCTGGACTTATGATGCTGTTACCTATGTACCACTTGTCCCAAGCTTTATTTATTGTTTCTGTTAACAATGACACTGTAGCCATATGGAAGAATTTTTTCCTACACCATTGTTCATGCTCAGAGAATGCTCATTGATTGCTATGTCTTCCGATCATTGATGTATAGATCGATATGGATACCTGCCAATATACCTATCAGTTTGCCTTTATAGTATAATATACATATCTATGGGATAGTGGCAGCATGGCATATACCTGTCCTCTAGCAAGTTAGTCTTTTGCTTACAATCTGCCTACAATTTATGATTTATTATTTACTTCTATTTTTTGAATTATGCCTATTACTATACAATATCGCTACAATAGCTACTGTAGTTTGATGACACAAGCTATGTACCTATTATTTTGTCATCTTATACATATGTTGTTCTGTTTCACTGACTATTTCCACAGTACTCTAAGAAAGGTCCTGGAGAACCGAAACGTCAGTTCTGTTTTTGTGGATTGCACATAAAAAATTCAAGTTATTACCCAGCAATACGAGTGCCAAGTTTTTATCTCTATATTGTGCTGAACATGTGACAATTTTATTTGGAAGTTGAATGACCTCTTTTATTTAGTAATGTGTGGTGAGGATGTGATGAAGGGCGTATGTTATTACCCTAGGGGCAGATGGCATTAACCCCTTGTGTTCATGACGCCAGTGCGTGGTTTTACCTCTACACCACCCGAAGGATTGGCCGCTGGTTCCTGGGCTGTGCACGAGAACAATAATGACACCAAGTTACGGAACAACGGCAGCTTTACTGAGGCAGACAGATGGAATAGTCTTTACAGCTCAGTTAGGCCCAAGAAAGTGACCAGTGACTTTAGAGACTTGCAGGGTCGCTGGGACTTTTAGTGGACTTGGATTAATTGCTGCAGAACCACGCTGAATTTAGACAGAATGATCTGACTAACTGATTGAATAGAACTGACAAGACTTCACACCTTGTGTAACTTTCCAGGTTTTGACATTCACCTGTGGGGCACTTGGTTAGTGGAAGCGTGGCTGCGTGGTAGGCCTTGGGTCTCGTCAGGACACCAGACACTCTCTTCAGGTCTTGACTGTACTGCACAGACCTCAGAACTCAAAAATACTGAACTACCTCCCAGGGTTTATATGGGAGGAGACTTTGGAGGGGTCCTATAGGTCACCCACAAGTCATCTGGTCACTGACACCTTCCCTGACATGGTAACAAGATTTAAAGGTATATACATCATAACCACACTTTCATGAATAACATAAAACACTGATGAACCATTCAACATACTCAATAGGAGGGTGGACTCAGGGGTCACTGCAATAGAGTCCGCCAGACAGGACAGCAAGGGTACAGGGGTGCAACTCCTGTACTGGGCCACTACAAATGCTTTGCCTATTTTTATGTTGGATAAATGCATTGATTATATGAAATAAGTTATAATGCTTAATATCAATACACAGGAATATTGGATAGATCTAAATAACAAGATTTGGATTAGCTATATTATTGATTCAAATTTCCAGTATACATAGAGGGTAGGAAATATGTTTGGGCGATTTGTATATACACACACACGTACAAAGGTCAGCAATACTACACCATTTGCACTTTGACTTAGTTCCTTTCTGATCCATTGTCTGACTCATTATTGCATCATATGTCTTAATATTCACTTCTATGACAGATTACACAATAGAAACCAAAATCTGACTGAAGTTTAGTTTGTTAAAGTGTGATACAATGGTCCTAATGTACTTTGATTCCCTTTTTTCTCTTTTCATACTAAAATTAATTCAATTTCCCCATCATATGCATACATTTTACATGTCTTTAGATTTTGGCACATCAGAAATGAGGAAAAGTGCACCAAATTGTGCCAACATTTTTAACCTTAAAGTTGAAAGTGAAAAAACACAGCCTGACACAGGGTGAAAATTTTAATATATGATTTGGATTGTGAAAAAAAAAAAAAAAACAACAACACCCACATTTTGTAAACACTCTCCCACCCCAGAATAATGTAATAGTTCAAAAAACAGCACATTCGGCGCATGATGTTAAAGGGGTATCGCCGGCCAAATCGATGTCCCGCCTCGGCTGGTCATAGGCTGAGCGATCTGTCATGCAAAGGAGCCCGGCCAGAGGTGCTTACATGAAAGTTCACTCAGCCTATCACCGGCCGAGGCGGAACATCGCGGCAGCCGGCAATATGCTGATGGCTCCATGATGTTTTGAGCCTATAGAAGCCAGAAGACCTGCAGCACCGCAGGAACAGGACCCGATATTTCTGCAACGAGGGACCATAGGAAGGTGAGTTAAAGGTTTTTTTTGCAGCCCGGGCACTGGAATAGTTAAAACATTTTCGCCTCATATCTCCTTTAACAGAGTGACTGCTGAAATATTGTACATGCTCTATAGATACCTGTTTACCAGGCATGCGCCGTGCAGCCAGGAGTAGCAGCTACAGCTATGTGTGCTCGCTGCCCATGTGTTGGAATGGAACTTTCTATTGGGCTGACAGCTAAGGCACCCAAAAGATGTTGAGCCCTATC
Source organism: Hyla sarda (assembly GCF_029499605.1). Classification (NCBI taxonomy): domain Eukaryota; kingdom Metazoa; phylum Chordata; class Amphibia; order Anura; family Hylidae; genus Hyla; species Hyla sarda. The sequence goes on from NC_079193.1 coordinate 316,929,748, forward strand.
TGCTTGTTTTTTTTTTACATGACTTAGATTATAGTAGAACTCCTTAAAGAGTAGCTCCCACCATCCTATATATTTTTTTCTGTCCCTGCCTATTGCCCCTCTATCCTTAACCCCCTTCCTGCTTTAATTTTTTTTTACTATATTAAAAAGGTCTTCTTGGCTGCTTGGTAGTGTGCTCACTACCAGGCAGACTTCCCCAGCAGGCGCGATGTCACTGATGCCTGTTGGGGGGGGGGGGGGGGGTTTCGACTTCCGCCCTTAGCTCATCTACACAGGGTGCCTCCAGCTGTTTCACCACTACAACTCCCAGCTTGTCCTGACATCTATTGGCTATCAGGGCATGCTGGGAGTTGTAGTGGTGAAACAGCTGGAGGCACCCTATGTTGAAAACAATAAGTTAGGGCCATGGGCGCAGTGCTGCACTACCCCATTCCCTCCATCCCCGTCCCCCCAACCCCCCACCCCCGGTGTTAAAACCCTGAGCCCCGCTCTCCCCAACCCCTGTGTTGAATCTCCGATCCCCGCACTCCCCTAAACATACATACAAACAAACTGCAGAGTCCAGCAGCAGCAGCGTGCAGGGGCAGCAGCATGGTGCAGGAGGAGTGGCTGGAGTCTGATGCCAGGGAGCCAATGCCCTCGCTCACGCCTGTCTGATTGACAAGCAGGGAGCGAGCGCAAGCTGAAGGAATTCGGACCGATTGCCCGGCCGGCAGTGACATCACGCCAGCCTGTAGCTGGCCACTAGGAAGGAGACCCCTAGAAGTCGGTTTTCAAACGTAAATTAAAACATTTTAATAAAAATAAAAAAAATAATGAAAATATATTAGAGATATGTTGTAGAAAATATGTACTACAACATATATATAAAAAAAAAAGTTGATGACAGTGCCCATTTAACCTCTTAAGGACCAAGGGCGTACAGGTACGCCCTTGGTCCTGCTCTCCTGATATTACGCGGGGTTACACAGTAACCCCACGTCATATCGCGGCGGGCACGGCGTCATAGTGAAGCCGGGACCCGCCTCTAATAGCGCTATTAACCCTTTAGCCGCGCGCTCAGAGCTGAGCCAGGCGGCTAAAAGTGAAACCGAAAGTGGCCGGCTAGCTCAGTCGGGCTGTTCGGATAGCCGCGGCTAATCGCGACATCTCGAACAGCTGACAGGACAGCGGGAGGGTCCCTACCTGCCTCCTCGCTGTCCGATCGCCGAATGACTGCTCAGTGCCTGAGATCCAGGCCTGAGCAGTCATGCGGCAGAATCGTTGATCACTGGTTTCTTATGAGAAACCAGTGATCAGCATAGAAGATCAGTGTGTGCAGTGTTATAGGTCCCTATGGGACCTATAACACTGCAAAAAAAAGTGAAAAAAAAAGTGAATAAAGATCATTTAACTCCTCCCCTATTAAAAGTTTGAATCACCCCCCTTTTCCAATAAAAAAAAAAAAAACACAGTGTAAATAAAAATAAACATATGTGGTATCACCGCGTGCGGAAATGTCCGAATTATAAAAATATCTCATTAATTAAACCGCTCGGTCAATGGCGTGTGCGCAAAAAAATTCCAAAGTCCAAAATAGTGCATTTTTGGTCACTTTTTATATCATTTAAAAATGAATAAAAAGCGATCAATAAGTCCTATCAATGCAAAAATGGTACCGTTAAAAACTTCAGATCACGGCGCAAAAAATGAGCCCTCATACCGCCCCATACACGGAAAAATAAAAAAGTTATAGGGGTCAGAAGATGACAATTTTAAACGTATTAATTTTCCTGCATGTAGTTATGATTTTTTCCAGAAGTCCGACAAAATCAAACCTATATAAGTAGGGTATCATTTTAATCGTATGGACCTACAGAATAAAGATAAGGTGTCATTTTTACCGAAAAATGTACTACGTAGAAACGGAAGCCCCCAAAAGTTACAAAACTGCTTTTTTTTCAATTTTGTCGCACAATGATTTTTTTTTCCGTTTCACCGTAGATTTTTGGGCAAAATGACTGATGTCATTACAAAGTAGAATTGGTGGCGCAAAAAATAAGCCATCATATGAATTTTTAGGTGCAAAATTGAAAGAGTTTTGATTTTTTAAAGGCAAGGAGCAAAAAACGAAAATGCAAAAACGGAAAACCCCCCGGTCCTTAAGGGGTTAAGCATTCCAATGAGGGATATGGATCAATGATTACCTGACATCTTGGCTTACATTTTTACTGCTGGACACTGCTAGGTAATGTTATCTGGAAATATAAATGGAGAGCACAGAGATCTTTCTATTGACCTTTTTATACCTAGGCCGTTAACGAAGACAAGGGGACATCCTCTACGTCTAGAGAACAGACACAGACATGATCACAGACAGAGCAGTGAGACTATGGAACTCTCTGCCACATGATGTTTGATGTCTTTCTAAAAAAAGAAAAAAGTATTACAAGTGTGGTGAGGGGTGTGATGAAGGGCAGATGTTGTTACACTTAGGGCAGATGTTATTAACCCTTAAGATTCGTGATGCCAGGGCATGGTTATCCTCTACACCACCCAAGGTATGGCCGCTGGTTCCTGGGCTAGGTGCGGGGCAGATAATCACATCGATGCAAGGTTAAAGAACAATGGCAGCTTTACTGAGGCAGACAGATGGTAAAGCATTTTACAGCTCAGTTTAAGCCCAAGAAGATGACCAGTGGACTTTAGGAAACTTGCTGGGACATGTAGAGGACTTGGACTCAATTATGCAATCCCACACCGACTTTCACTCCTTAAGGACCCAGCCCATTTTCACCTTAAGGACCCGGACATATTTTGCACATCTGACCACTGCCACTTTAAGCATTAATAACTCTGGGATGCTTTTACTTTTCATTCTGATTCCGAGATTGTTTTGTCGTGACATATTCTACTTTATGTTAGTGGTAACATTTAGTCGTTTAGTTTTGAAGTGGATTTGAGGAGCCTTCATATTTGAAATACCCCATAAATGACCGATTATAAAAACTGCACCCCTCAAAGTATTCAAAATGATATTCAGTAAGTGTGTTAACCCTTTAGGTGTTTCACAGTAATAGCAGCAAAGTGAAGGAGAAAATTCAAAATCTTCATTTTTTTACACTCGCATGTTCTTGTAGACCCAGTTTTTGCATTTTTACAAGGGGGTAAAAGGAGAAAATGCCCCCCAAAATTTGTAACCCAATTTCTCTTGAGTAAGGAAATACCTCATATGTGTATGTCAGGTGTTCGGCGTGCGTAGTAGAGGGCTCAGAAGGGAAGGAGCAACAATAGGATTTTTGAGAGTGAATTTTTCTGAAATGGTTTTTGGGGGGCATGTCACATTTAGGAAGCCCCTATGGTGTCAGAACAGCAAAACAAAACCCACATGGCATACTATTTTGGAAACTAAACCCCTCAGGGAACGTAACAAGGGGTCCAGTGAGCCTTAACACCCCACAGGTGTTTGACGACTTTTCGTTAAATTTGAATGCGTAAATAAATAAAAAAATTCACTAAAATACAGATTTTTCTCAAAATGTAACATTTTTACAAGGGTTAATAGGAGAAAATGTCCCTAAAAATGTGTAACCCCAATTCTTCTTAGTATGGAAATACCCCATGTATGGACGTCAAGTGCACAGCGGGCGCACTACAATGCTCAGAAGAGAAGGAGTCACATTTGGCTTTTGGAAAGCAAATTTTGCATACTATTTTGTAAACTACACCCCTCAAGGAACGTAACAAGGGGTATAGTGAGCCTTAAAACCCCACAGGTGTTTGACGACTTTTTGTTAAAGTTGGATGTGTAAATTTAAAAACATTTTTTTTTCACTAAAATGCTTTTTCCCCCCCCAAATTTTTCATTTTTACAAAAGATAATAGAAGAAAATGCCAACCAAAATTTGTAACCCCATTTCTTTTGAGTATGGAAATACCCCATGTGTGGACGACAAGTGCTCTGCAGGCGCACAACAATGCTCAGAAGGGAAGGAGTGCCATTGATTTTTTGGAGGGAGAATTTGGTTGGAATAGAAGTCAGGGGCCTTGTGCGTTTACAAAGTCCCCCGTGGTGCCAGAACAGTGAACCCCCCCCCCACATGTGACCCCATTTTGGAAACTACACCCCTCACAGAATGTAATAAGCGGTGCAGTGAGTATTTACACCCCACTGGCGTTTGACAGGTCTTTGGAACAGTGTGCTGAGCAAATGAAAAATTACATTTTTCATTTTCATAGACCACTGTACCAAAAATCTGTCAGACACCTGTGGGGCATAAATGCTCACTGCACCCCTTATAACATTCTGTGAGGGGTGTAGTTTCCAAAATGGGGTCACATGTGGGGGGGGGGGGGTGTTCCACTGTTCTGGCACTATGGGGGCTTTGTAAACACACGTGTCCTTCAATTCGGGACAAATTTTCTCACCTAAAGCCCAATGGCACTCCTTCTCTTCTGAGCATTGTAGTTCGCCCGCAGAGCACTTTACATCCACATATGGGGTATGTTCTTACTCAGAAGAAATGGGGTTACAAATTTTGGGAGACTTTTTTCCTATTTTCCCTTGTGAAAATGAAAAATTTAGGGTAACACCAGCATTTTAGTAAACATTTATTTTTTTCGTTTTCCCATCCAACTTTAACGAAAATTCAAATAGAGAATGTAAAAATGTATACGAGCGCTACCTGTGTCAGGGGGGATAAATTTCTAGCTGCTGATTTAAAAAATATATATATATATGGTTCCCTGTATACCATATACGAGTAGAATAAATATGAAAGGTTGTAATAATCAGCACTAAAATGGTAATGGTTTACCTAGGTGTTTTAATCCCTGGATTTACTTGAAGGTCGGCAAAGTGCAATGTGCTGTAAAAAATGGATATATAAATAAATATTATATCCAATAAAAGAATGTAGAAAGTTCAGGCGATAATAAATGGTAAGTTCCTATGTCTCTCTAAAAGTGCATTAATCCAGTTGTATCAGCTTGATTATGGTAAGGTGCAACGTGCTGCAGAATGGAGGATAAATGAATTGAGGGGGCAATGTCAAAAATAGAAAAAAAACATTATATTATAAGAGCAATAATTTTGAGTCCATTTATTGTGGTAGCCACAATGATATATAGAAATGGCCCTAAGTGCAATGCTCTGCATCCATTTGAAAATACCTCTTTTCCTTCTGAGAAATTTTTCGGATAAGTCGATGTGCAGAAATCGATGTCCACGATAAAGAAACATAGGTACATAGGTACTTACCATTTATTATAGCCTGAACTTTATATATTCTTTTTAATATTGGATATCATATTTATATATACATTTTTTACAGCACATTGCACTTTGCCGACCTTCAAGTAAATCCAGGGATTAAAATACCAAGATAAACTGCAGACTGCCCTTCCACTGTCAATGCATGCTGAGTGTTGCAGTTTTGCAACAGCTGGAGACACATTGGTTTTGAAACAGAGATTATGTCCTAACTCAGTGTTTTGCAACCAGTGTGCCTCCAGCTGTGTCAAAAATAGAACTCCCAGCATGCACTGAGACTGTACATGCTGGGAGTTCTAGTTTTGCAACAGCTGGTTGCGAAACACTGAGTTAAGTAACAAACTCTCAGTGTTGTGCAACCAATGTGCCTCCAGCTATTGCATAACTACAACTCCCATCATGTATGGTCTGTCAGAGACTCCCTGTTTGGGAAACACTGCGGATGCAAATCCCCAAAATAGGCCTCAAATGCGCATGGCGCTCTCTCGCTTTAGAGCCCTGTTGTATTTCAAGGAAATAGTTTAGGACCACATATAGGGTATTCCCGTACTCCGGAGAAATTGCGTTACAAATTTTGGGGGGCTTTTTCTCCTTTTACCCCTTATGAAGAGGAAAAGTTGGGATCTACACCAGCATGTTAGTGTAAATAAATTAAATTTTTTACACAAACATGCTGGTGTTGCCCCATACTTTAAATTTTCACAAGCGGTAAAAAGAAAAGGAAAAAAAGCCCCCCAAAATTTCTCCTGAGTATGGAAATACCCCATATGTGGACATAAAATGCTCTGCGGGCGCACAACATGGATCAGAAGTGAGAGCGCCATTACATTTGAGGTCTAAATTGGTGATTTGCACAGGGGTGGAGGATTTTACAGCGGTTCTGACATAAAGGCCAAACAATAAATACCCACATGTGACCCCATTTTGGAAACTACACCCCTCACGAAATGTAAAAAGGGGTTTAGTGAGCCTTAACACCCCACAGGTGTATGACGAATTTTTGTGAAAGTTGGATGTGAAAATGTAAAAAAAAAATGTTTTGCACTAAAATGCTGCTGTTACCCTAAATTTTTCATTTTCACAAGGGAGAATAGGACAAAAAGCCCCCCGAAATTTGTAAAACTATTTAGTCTGAGAAAGAACATAGCCCATATGTGGATGTAAAGTGCTCTGCGGGCGAACTACAATGCTCAGAAGAGAAGGAGCGCCATTGGGATTTAGGAGAAAGAATGTGTCCGAAATTGAAGGCCATGTGTGTTTACAAAGCCCCTGATAGTGCCAGAACAGTGGAACCCCCACATGTGACCCCCATTTTGGAAACTACACCCCTCACAGAATGTAATAAGGGGTACAGTGAGCATTTACACCCCACAGGTGTCTGACAGATGTTTGGAACAGTGGCCCGTGAAAATGAAAACATTTTATTTTTCATTTTCACAGCCCACTGTTCCAAAGATCTGTCAAACACCAGTGGGGTATAACTGCTCACTGCACCCCTTATTAAATTCTGTGAGGGGTGTAGTTCCTAAAATGGGGTCACATGTGGGGGGGGGGTCGACTTTTCTGGCACCACGGGGGGCTTTGTAAACGCATATGGCCCCCGACTTCTATTTCCATCAAATTCTAAAAGCTTCTCTTCTGAGCATTGTAGTTCGCCCACAGAGCACTTTACATCCACATATGGGGTATTTCCATACTAAGAAGAAATGCGGTTACAAATTTTGGGATGTTTTTTCTCCTATTACCCCTTGTGAAAAAAAAATTTGGGGTAACACCAGCATTTTAGTGAAAAATATAAATATTTTAATTCTTATGTCCAGCTTTAGCGGAAATTTGTCAAACACCTTTAAGGTGTTAAGGCTCACTGTACCTCTTGTTACGTTCCTTGAGGGGTGTAGTTTCCAAAATAGTATGCCATGTGGTTTCTTTTGTTGCTGTTCTGGCACTATAGGGGCTTCCTAAATGCGACATGCCCCCAAAAAACGATTTCAGCAAAATTTGCTTTCCAAAAGCCAAATGTGACTCCTTCTCTTCTGAGCATTGTAGTGCGCCCGCAGAGGACTTGACGTCCACACATGGGGTATTTACATACTCAGAAAAGATGGGGTTACAAATTTTGGGGGGCAATTTCTCCTATAACCTGTTGTAAAAATTAACAATTTGGGGGAAAACCAGCATTTTTGTGAATTTTTTTTTAAATAATTTACACATCCAACTTTAACAAAAAGTCGTCAAACACCTATGGGCTGTTAAGGCTCACTGTATCCCTTGTTACATTCCTTGAGGGGTGTAGTTTCCAAAATAGTATGACATGCCCCCCAAAAACCATTTCAGAAAAACTCACTCTCCAAAATCCCACTTTTGCTCCTTCCCTTCCCTGCACCCACAGAGCATTTGACATATACATATGAGATATTTCCTTACTTGGGTTACAAATGTTAGGAAGATTTCTCTCCTTTTACCCCTTGTAAAAATTCAAAAACTGGGTCTACAAGAACATGAAAGTGTAAAAAATGAAGATTTTGAACTTTCTCCTTCATTTTGCTGCTATTCCTGTGAAACACCCAAAGGGTTAACAAACTTTTTGAATGTCATTTTGAATACTTTAAGGGTTGCAGTTTTTATAATTGGGTCATTTATGGGGTATTTCTAATATGAAGACCCTTCAAATCCACTTCAAACCTGAACTGGCTCCGGAAAAATTTCAATTTCAAAAATGTGAAAAATTGGAAAATTGCTGCTGAACTTTGAAGCCCTCTGATGTCTTCCAAAAGTAAAAACATGTCAACTTTATGATACCAACATAAAGTAGATATATTGTATATGTGAATCAATATATAATTATTTGGAATATCCATTTTCCTTATAAGCAAAGAGTTTCAAAGTAAAAAAAAATGCAAAATTTTCAAATTTTTCATTAAATTTTGGAATTTTTCACCAAGAAATGATGCAAGTATCAACAAAATTTTAACACTAACATAAAGTAAAATGTCACGAAAAACATTCTCGGGATCAGAATGAAAAGTAAAAGCCTCTTAGAGTTATTAATGCTTAAAGTGACAGTGGTCAGATGTGCAAAAAATGGCCGGGTCCTTAAGGTGAAAATGGGCAGGGTCCTTAAAGGGTAACTCTCATCAAATAAACTTTTGATATATTTTAGATTAATGAATGTTGAATAACTTTCCAATAGCATGCTAATGAAAAATATGCTTCTTTCTATTGTATTTCTCCCGATCAGTCCTGTCAGCAAGCATTTCTGACTCATTTTGGAGTCCTAAACACTCAGAGCTGCCAGCCTGCTTTGTTCACAGCCAAACAGGCTGTGAACAAAGCAGGCTGGCAGCTCTGAGTGTTCTCCTTTGTGAACAAAGCAGACTGGCAGCTCGTAGTGTTTAGGACTCCAGCATGAGTCTGAAATGCTTGCTGCCAGGACTGGTAGGGAGACCCCTAGTGGTCATTTCTTCAAAGTGGAAAATTAAATAGAAAGAAGCATATTTTTTAATAACATGCAATTGTAAAGTTATTCTGCATACATTAATCTATAATATATCAAAAGTTTTTTGATGAGAGGTACCCTTTAAGGGGTTAAGCACCAGGGAGCCAGGGCTTACCCATATGCCCAGGGCCTTAAGGGGTTTAACTTGACAGACTTGACTATGCTGACTAGACTTCTTGCCTGTATTTGCTTACCAGGCTTTGACTTTCACATGAAGGGGGTTCACTGAAGATGGAAGTGTGGCTGCGTGACTAGGCCATTGTCTCCCTCAGGACACCAGACAACTCTCAGGTCTTCACTGTACCTCAGCATGCATAGAACTCAACTCCCTCTAGGCTAGATCCTCCCTAGTATATAAGGGGGCAGTTTGGAGGACTACCATAGGTCACCAACAAGTCACCTGGTCACTGGCACCTTCCTTGGTTACATAAGCTTAGTAACAACATTTAACGGCACATTAACATGAATATAATACATTAAATCTTTACATGACAGACTAGGTGATGATAGGACCAATAGGGTACAGAAGGGCCACTTCTGTACTGGGAAACCACACAAGTTATGAATACTAGATTTTAATAGCTACAAAGAGGAACTTTAATATTATTATTTTATTTTTTTATTTTTAAACATCTGGCTACAACATTTTTGTATAAAGAAAACCACTGGAAAAAATGGCAGGGGAAGTTTCACAAAAAAATAAAAAATGAATTAAAAAAAGCACAATATTTTACCTTAAAATGATATGTGAGGTCACCTGAATTATTTGAAATGAAAAACAACTCTCTGTTCTCTGCATGATCATCTATAATCCATAACTCCATAGACAGGGGGTAAAGGGTATGTGTGGAATGCATTGGACACTTGGCCTGTAGTAACCCTAGGGCTCCGGAGGTTGGGAGAGGCCAGGGGGAGGAGGGGGGAGGTTGGGCAGACATAATTCTCCATGTTGAAATCTGCAGTCTCTTCTAGGAGTCACTAAATCAGCTTATAAGATTTTGGGGTTAGACATTCCATTTTCTTACACAGTTTTACAAAGTCAAATTTTCTTTAGACTGTGACTCCGAGGGATTAGACATGAATGAATAAAAGAGGCATTATATATACTCCCAACCTATATTTCCCTCAAATCCATGTATTAGAGCACAACAATAGTCAAGGAGTCAAAAAGTAAAACCACAGAAGCTTAAAGGGGTACTCCGCCCCTAGACATCTTATCATGCCCCCTCCCATAGACTTGCAATGAGGGGGCGTGGCCGTAACGCTGCACCCGATGCTCTAAACGAATGCAGCAGGGAGATCGCGGGGGTCCTTTGTATAGGGGATAAGAAATTTAGGGGCGGAGTACCCCTTTATCTCAAAAATACTAGCAATAAACTAAAAGGCACAGGCACACCAACTTATGAAGAATACCTATAAAAATAACTTTCTGACCAATGAGGGTTCTCCTGCCAGGACCCCACTAACCCTGAGAAATGTATATACATTGAATGGGTATGTATATACAATTGCTGTGCTATAGATAACTTGCACTTGACTATACATTACAACATTTTGTTTAATATTCACAATTTTCATGAAATGTGCCTCCATCCCTGTGCTGTTGGGCTGAGTTTCCTTTTAGTTATAGGCAGGTGTGTCTCCTAATCCCCAGGCAGACAGATTGCAGCTCTTTAACAGTTTCCCCGTAGCTGCTTAGGAAATCTCTTAGGATACACCCTTACACTGCCGGTCTCTATGAAACTAGTTACCTCCAAAATGTACATGTCCACAATTACATGATATCTATAGATAAATATAGAATTCTAGTAGCAATAAGAATAAGTATCATTTTTATGTAGTTACTCATAGACAGAGCTGGGCTTATAGTGTGCGCTACCTGTGGGGCTACACAAGACACTACTGAAGTAGAGTAAGGGGGGCCTCTCCCCCGTAACGTGCTATGGCCAAGGAGACGCAGTTCATGTGAACCATGTCTGCTACCTAGCCCTTGCACTGTTTGTCGTGAAAGACGCGAAAATAAATATGAACAAAAGAAATAAGTGAACCGAAAACGTTTCTTCTGAATGTAAATTTCTATCATAAGTGTGCAATTATCGGATAGCCCCCTATGTGTATACTGAAAGTTGTGGCTAAACGTTTAATGGAGCTCTGAATATTGGGACTGTCCACACCATTGTCCATGATGACCTGGGCACCCACAAACTGCACCCCCGATACAAAAGCTGAACATGATGAAGATACATTTCTTAGTTTATTGAACCAAGCAATAGTTATTTCATCACTGTATGGTGCAGGGTACATAGAATATTCTTTACAGAGCCCTGCCTATGCATAGTTACTGTAGTTTCTAGCACAAAGGATAAGCATAAATTTGGAATGGACTAAAAAGGGTCTATTTTCAACATAAGCTTATAGACAGACATTTATCAAGCGATTTAGTTCAATTTTTTTTTTTTACTAAAAATGTCGCACAAATGTCGCACCTGCGACTACGCGATTTTTCGTGCGACATTTTGACTGGAAAGCGAGAAAAGAAAGTTTTCCAAAACTTAACTACGTAGTAAAAATTCTAAAATGGACTACAGGTAGTCTGGTATTTATTAACTGCGACAGTTGCAACTGCGCAAAAAAAAGTCGCAAGCTCTCAAAAACTGCGTAAATGTAAGCCAGCTCAGAGCTGGTGTACAAAACGGCTTTTGAGAGAAAATTTTATATTTCCCGCTGGCAGCCGACATCACGGCTCCAGCGGGAAATATATTACAACTGTACATCCCTCTGCAGCCGCCCGGGCTCTGTCTGATTCTAACCCTGCTACCCTAACATAATGACATCCCCCCTTGTCTCCTGCGCCGCACATCTCCCATCTGTCTGCTACCTGTTGCAAGACTACAACTCCCAGCATGCCCATACAGTGAGGGCATGCTGGGAGTTGTAGTATTGTAGCGGGCGGGCAATGTGCGGCGTGGGCGGGGGGTAGACAAGGAGGGTGGGGGTTATGTAATGCAGTGTCCCCATCCCCATCATTATATTAGGGTAGCGGGGATAGAATCGGAGGTACCCGGGTGGCTGCAGAGTGATTCCACCCCGGGCTCCTTTTAACATACCTCGGCTGCTCGGTCCTGGCCAATCACGGGACCCAGCGGGAAATATGAAATTACATTAGGGGAAAGAAAAACTCTGCAGCGCCGAGGTATGTTAAAAGGAGCCTGGGCTGGAATCACTCTGCAGCCGCACGGGCTTCTCATATATCCTGCGGCGCCTTGGTAAGGATCCCGGGCTAGCCTCACTTCAGCCGCCCAGGCTGAGAGATGGCAGGGATGGCTTCTGCACATCTCCCTGCCCGGCTGCGGGAGTCCTGGGTGGCTGCAGTATTATGTCAGCCTGGGCTCCTTACTACAGCACCACGGAGTTTAGTGTAATTACTAATTTCCCGCTGGGTCCCATGTCACGTGACCCGGCAGGAAATATGAAATTACAGTGATTCTCTGATCACTGCAGCCAAGGACCAGAGCGCATTACCACCCGCTTCCCTCGCTGGCACGACTACAACTCCCAGCATGTCCTTACTGTAAGGGCATGCTGGGAGTTGTAGTCATGTGGGGTGGGAGATTGTCACCCCCCCCCCTACAACTCCCAGCATGTCCTTACAGTAAGGACATGCTGGGAGTTGTAGGAGGGGGGGTGACAATCTCCCACACCACATGACTACAACTCCCAGCATGCCCTCACAGTACGGACATGCTGGGAGTTGTAGTTGTGCGGCAGGGGGCAGGTGACAGGCTTGTCACCCGCCCCCCCTACAACGCCCAGTATGCCCTTACAGTAAGTATATGCTGGGAGTTGTAGTCATGTGGTGCGGGAGATTGTTACCCCCCCTACAACTCCCAGCATATCCTTACTGTAAGGGCATGCTGGGAGTTGTAGTCATACACGGACGGGTGACAATAAATGTATTAGCCTATTTTTCTTTTTTTCCCATTTCAGATCCGTGTATCCTGTGGACTACTTCGGATTCCGTGGACTGCTTCGATGACCAGCGTTTTTTAAAAATCTGTTTAATGTTAATAAAATGGTTAACGAGGGCTTGTGGGGGAGTTTCTTGTTTTTGGAATACATTTTTTTGAAACGTGTTGTGTTTTTTTTTAATTTATTTACTTGACAGGCTTAGTAGTGGAAGCTGTCTAATAGACGGAATCCAATACTAAGCCTGGGCTTAGTGTTAGCCCCCAACACAGCTAGCGCTAACCCCCAATTATTACCCTGGTACCCACCGCTACAGGGGTTCCAGGAAGAGCCGGTACCAACAGGCCCGGAGCATCAAATATGGCGCTCCTGGGCCTAGGCGGTAACAGGCTGGCGTTATTTAGGCTGGTAAGAGCCAGTAACAATGGTCCTCACCCACCCTGGTAATGTCAGGCTTTGCTGCTTGGTTGGTATTTGGCTGAAAATAAAAATGCGGGGAACCCTATGCGTTTATTTTTTTTAAATAATTAAATATTTATGCAAAACAAAGATAAGATTCCCCCTATTTTTATTTTTAGCCAAATACCAACCAAGCAGCAACAGCCTGATGTTACCAGGGTGGGCGAGGACCATTGCTGCTGGCCCTCCCCAGCCTAAATAACGCCAGCCTGTTACCGCCTAGCCCCAGGAGCACCATATTTGATGTTCAAGGCCTGTGGTGGTGGGTACCGGGGTAATAATTGGGGGTTAGCGCTAAGCCTCAGCTTAGTAATGGACTCTGTCTATAATACAGCTTCCACTACTAAGCCTGTCAAGTAAATAAAAAAAAAACAACACATTTAAAAAAAAATGTATTCCAAAAAAACACTCTCCCAAAAGTCCTCATTAACCATTTTATTAACATTAAACAAAAAAATATGCTGATCACTGTACTCCCCTGAATCTAAAGTAATCCACAAGATACACGGATCTGAAAATGAGAAGAAAAAAAATGAGTTAGTACATTTAGGGGGAAAAAAGTGGTAAAAAAAACACACACACATATATCACACTTTTTTTCAAAGCTCCAAATTTGTGTTCTGAAGTCATTTATTGGTTTTTGCTTATGTGTGCAAAAAAAATGGTATTCAAAAGTGATTTATTGGTTTTTGCTTATGTAAGCCATATTTATCAACCCACCATGATAGTATAATAAATATGTCACACATAAGCAAAACCAAAAGCAAGAAAAAAATGCCTACAGAACTCGCTTACCAAAGCAACGATGATAAATGTCCTCGATAGAGCACATAGGGGGAGATTTATTAAAACCTGTGCAAAGGAAAAGTTGCTTGGTTGCCCATAGCAACCAATCATATCGCTTCTTTCACTTTGCAGAGGCCTTGTTGAAAATGAAAGAAGCGATCTGATTGGTTGCTATGGGCAACTCAGCAACTTTTCCTCTGGACAGGTTTTGATATATCTCCCCCTTAATGTTTAAAAGGGTACTCCACTGCCCCAGTTTTTAGAACACTTTGTTCCAAATGCTGGGTGCAGGCTGCAAGTGTTGTGAAGTCATATAGTCATGGTCACGCCATGCCCCCTCAATGCAAGTCTATAGGAGGGGGCATGGTGGCTGTCACTCCCTTTCCCATGGACTTGCATTGAGGGGCGTGATGTTACAAGGGGCATGGCCATTAAATCCCTACCCCCGCAGCCCGCACCTAGTGTTTGGAACAAAATGTTCCGAACCCTGGGGCAGTGGAGTATCCCTTTAAGTTGGGCCCCTGAGTGCCAACCACTTCCCCTACTGTAGACACCTTGATAAAGAACTCCTCCCCCCGATCTGGGGGTCAACTGTCAGCGCTGCTGTCAAGAATCTGCTGCAATCTGTATAAGTAGAAAATCACTTGTGTCTGCCCCAGGATCTTTAGCTGTCAGAAACAAAGAGACTACAGGTTTACACAGGTAATATTGGAAAGTGGATGTGATGTAAACCATTAAAGAGCAGTCAGACATGTCTCAGGATGTTTCATATAATTACACAGTTATGAATCATGTTCTGTTTTGCTTTGATACAATGTATTTTCCAGAAAAAACCCTCTAGATATTATATTTTAAAATATAGAAAATGTGCATTAAAACATACAGCAGGCAGCACTGAATTGTAGTATACAGAGCTCACAGCAAATCTATTTGTATACACACATAAAAGATAACACCTAGAATTTTACTTCATAAATGCACAAGTTACAGATATGATACAAAAATATTATTAATACCTGAATATTGTGGCTTTATGAAACATACCTTAAACACAGGAAAAGGCAATTATTTTATTAAATGTCATATAATTTCCAAATCAAGTACAGGGAAAAAAATATGGAAATGTATGAGAAACTGGATGTATTGTGGTAATGGCAGGGTGTGTGGTGCGGCAGATGTTGTTGCCCTAGGGGCAGATGGTGTTAACCCCTTGTGTTTGTGACGCCAGGGCGTAGTTTATCCTTAACCACATGAAGGTATTTTGCTGAATCCTGGGCTAGGCACAAGGGCAATGAAGACACTGACGCCAAGTTACGAACAACGGTAGCTTTACTGAGGGTTGTTACAGTCTATGCAGTACAGCTAAGGCCCAAGGAGGTGACCAGGGACACAGAGACCTCGCAGGTTTGCTGGGACATGTAATAGACAGGAGAATTTAGTGCAGGCAACGTTGGATAGATAGAAGACTTGACTTGACTGACAGGACTGTGACTTTAGCTTACTTTGCACTTGACTTATGGCTGCAGGACTCGACTTGAGGCTGCGGGACTTGACTTTTAGCTGCAGGACTTGACTTGTAGCTGCAGGACTTGACTTAAAGGGGTATTCCAGGAAAAAACTTTTTTATATATATCAACTGGCTCCAGAAAGTTAAACAGATTTGTAAATTACTTCTATTAAAAAATCTTAATCCTTTCAGTACTTATGAGCTTCTGAAGTTAAGGTTGTTCTTTTCTGTCTAAGTCCTCTCTGATGACACCTGTCTCGGGAAACGCCCAGTTTAGAAGCAAATCCCCATTGCAAACCTATTCTAAACTGGGCGTTTCCTGAGACAGGTGTCATCAGAGAGCACTTAGACAGAAAAGAACAACCTTAACTTCAGAAGCTCATAAGTACTGAAAGGATTAAAAAATTTTAATAGAAGTAATTTACAAATCTGTTTAACTTTCTGGAGCCAGTTGATATATATAAAAAAGTTTTTTTTTCCTGGAATACCCCTTTAAGGCCTCCAATGTTCTGGACACACACACTAAGACGATTTGACTGCACTGGACCTCAGGAACAAGAGAGAGAAGCTAGCTCCACCTAGGGATTATATGGGGAGACAAGCAGGGAGTACAACACACAATATACTAGCAGGGAGATACAACACACAATATAATACACAACATATTTACATGGGGGAAACAACTGCAGGGGGCCCTGGGGACACTGAGGGACACTGCCTGACAGGGCAGGAAAGGTACGGGAAAACACCATCCCGTAATGGGTCACCACAGTATGATGCGAGACACATTGATTGGTTGAATAAGGACGGGAAGTGACCTTAAAATAAGATTATAAAAGAAGGCAGATGGCATTTGTGAACGCATTAACCTCGCTACCCTTGACAAAGCTGATTCGTCAGCGAAACATCGGGGAGGCTAGTAGTTACATGTTTTAATACAGCGCACATAAAGGTGGCATACCAATAAAAATAGGGACTCAGCACCAGGTGCAATCGTGTGTGGTACAAGAAGCACACAGACTATAAGCACTGACCTGGGCTGAATAGTGTCCCATCATAGAGAGAGTGGTACTGACTCTCCAGATCAATACCACCTAAAGCTGCTGGAAATTTTAAACCTTTGTGTGGGGTATATTTTAAATATTAATCACAATAAAGCGACCATTTTATGGGGGTGGGGGTGGGGGGGTTCTAGTAAAGGGTTTTCCCCATGAGGGGGCAATCCCTTAAAGGTTGTTAATGATTGATTTGCCCTGCAACCTCCTGGGATATTCCTTTGATCTATGCATATGACCTGGATGAAATTGTCCCTGGAAAACCCTTTTAACATACACACAGATAGCCTAGAACCTTCCAATAGAAAGGGAGGAGCTTCTTTGAGCCAGCCTCTCTACTGAGAGAATCAGGAAGTTAGCAATAGTATAGTGTAAAGTGTGGAGGACAGAGGTGTACACTAGCTGCTCTTCCTGTGCAACTTAGTTAAGCAGGATAGCTTTGGGCAATGCCTTCTTCTGCTGCTGTCTCAACACCTCAACCTTGTCTCACCTAAGAGTAAAGAGAAAGTGAAGGAGAGTAAGGAGCCCTTGGGGATTAGCTGCACAAGGGCCCCATAGTATCTGCAGCCAATCCACTGGCCAATATGACGGAAAATGACCAGATAGCCCAGCACACATAGCATGTCATATGGTGGCCAAAATATACAATGCTAAGATAATGGCACATAGTGCACACTGTTAGACAAATAGTGCATCGTTTTCCCAGGTAATTTCATAGTTACTATAAATAGTAAATATATCCGGACACAGGGTACCATGAGACTATACAGGTCACACACTGTTAAACTGGCATTGCCAAAGATCAATGCAGAAAATATTATCATATTAATAAAGGTTAATCTATAAATCTAGACATGACCATGGTTTACCAAACTGTGGATTAAAATAATACAGATTTTTACAGCTGCAGTCTTGGAATGCTTTCATTTCTAGATAGCCACAGCAACAAAGATGTTATTTTTATTCTGTAGTCACAATGTAAACTTCTGAGAAGGCCATAAAAACAGGTCCAAGCTCCGTACATCTACGTGTTCTATTTCTGAAATAGATAAAATAAAAAGTTTTTGTTTGGGCTACCAACAGTACTAAATAGATAAATAAAATTGAGTCCATGCCAAGTCAAAGGGCTGTGAGAAAAAAAAAAATCAGGCAAAAGTTTAAAAAGTTGCATATTTAAAATCTTTTATTTATATATACAAAAGGAAGAAAATGTCCAGCGCCAATCTCGTGAAAAGGAACTTCTTTATTGTGTTGCCATGGGAAACGACAAGGACTCAAAACCAGTGACGCGTTTCGGCCCACAGGGCCTTAGTCATGCATGTGTTACAAAAGTTCAAATCAGTTTATATATGCTTCGGGGAAGGGGCGTGGACGGACCGCATCCATCCCACACCACTAACCCACCTGCATACATAATTACAAGTGTTAAAACCAATACATGCTCAGGATACACATATCCAATGAACATAACAAAAAGATAATAATTCCCCAACAAAAAAAAGGAAAAATAGGAGGAGGGGGGAGGGGAAGAAGAGTACTTGGTTGTAACATTGGATACTTTCAATGATTTCTCAGTGGATGAAGAAATATCATATTAAGAACATAAGTAAAGCAAACACCTGAGAAATAAATGAAGGCAGCCAAGATGTAAGAACCGTATATAAAAAAATGCTTAACATCAAACAATACATAAACTGCACGACTACTTATTTACCTGCCTTCATTTATTTCTCAGGTGTTTGCTTTACTTATGTTATTCTAAATATGATATTTCTTCATCCACTGTGAAATCATTGAAAGTATCCAATGTTACAACCAAGTACTCTTCTTCCCCTCCCCCCTCCTCCTATTTTTCCTTTTTATTGTTGGGGAATTATTATCTTTTTGTTATGTTCATTGGATATGTGTATCCTGAGCATGTATTGGTTTTAACACTTGTAATTATGTATGCAGGTGGGTTAGTGGTGTGGGATGGATGCGGTCCGTCCATGCCCCTTTCCCGCAGCATATATAAACTGATTTGAACTTTTGTAACACATGTATGACTAAGGCCCTGCGGGCCGAAATGCGTCACTGGTTTTGGGTCCTTGTCGTTTCCCATGGCAACACAATAAAGAAGTTCCTTTTCACGAGATTGGCGCTGGACATTTTCTTCCTTTTGTATGTCACACGGACTTTACCCGGTCCAGTCCGAGCGCAACAACAGAGGGTGAGCTGGATACAATGGTTGCTTTACTTTTTATTTATATAGAAATGTCTTCTTTTGCAATCCACAGGCTCTTTGCAAATGTGCCAAATGTAGTCACTTTTTATACTACATTCACTACATTAAATCAATAGATCCGGTGATGTACGTTGTGGTTTACATCGGCATATCAGATTGCCAGATTACCACATATGTAGAGATCGTTTCAGATGTGCAAAAGTTGTGCTTAGTGCTTTTCTCTTGATCCACTACTGCAAAAGAAAAAAGAACATATCTTTGGAAAGATAAACCCAGGTGAGGTCTCTAGGTGTCCAGGGCTTTCAGACCTCCCTCTCAGACTTTGCTCTTAAATTTCAGCAAGATAGCTGCCGGAAGGAAAGACTTTCACTTTTTTTTTTTTACTATTGCTTCATCACCCGTAATAATAATCTTATTTATATATAATGCATCGTTCACATTTGTCTCCACCCACATCAATACCTCCCAACAGAATAGACAGAAAGCTGCCAATCATCAGCGGAGGGGCGGTCTGCAGCTCATGAGCATCGTAGACTACACTTTCACTCTGTAGTCTGTGGCAATGAACTTAAACAGGAACTACTGCATCAGATGATAAAACAAACACAGTGCCCAATAAGGGTCCCTGTCACCAGAATAATACTGCCCTTAGGGAGAGCAGTATAAACCAGGTGACAGATTCCCTTTAAGCCCAAGGCACTATCGTCTCCTCCTTCAAATAGCATGATTAAACAATATATATATATATATATATATATATATATATATATATATATATATATTCAATGGGTGGAATTCATCATTGTATATAGAGCTTTTTTTTGTGTATTTTTTTAATGCAAAAACTTGCGCAAGAGTTTTTTGCATTTTTTTTTTGCACAAAATCTCATGTCTACGGTTAAGTTTACCATAGAGCATTTTCTACTGTAGAATAGAATGTATTAACTTTGTGTTTTTTTTTAAATGCAAAAAAAATGCTCAAATGCACTTTTTTGCGCAAATATACACCACCTCGGAGGACACGTACCAAAGTGTTCTAAAGCATCTGAGAATTATATTAAATATTTTGGGACAGTTAGGAATACTACTCCCATCATGAACAGACTCTGCCCATGATGGGAGTTGTAGTCCAGGGGCTGAGGTGCAGATGACATCGGGTCATTCTTTAGAGACCCGCTACAATACGCATGTATTAACTGTAAAAGCCGGCGGAACAGGCGACTACACTGCGCTGGCCGCCGGCTCCTGTATACATCTCTCATAATTCATAATCGCCGCTGCCAGGAGACAGGAGCTCTGATTGGTGAATATCTATTAACCAATCAGAGCTCGCGTCCCCATTTGCATAATGGGAACAGAGCCTTTCTGGCAGAGTGTTCCCAAACATGGAGACTCCAGCTGTTGCTTAACTACAGCCCCCATGATGGGAGTTGTAGTTTAGCAACAATTGGAGGCTCCCTGTTTATGAACACGCTGCATTATGTGTGCTCTCCCCAGGGGAGAGCATAAAAATTTTTCTAAACCACATTTCTTGTTTTTCTTTTCTTCTCATTTCAGATACATGAATGCGGAGGACAATGTCAGATTCGGTGGACTGCGATGATGACCAGCGTTTTTTTAATTTCCATAAAATGGTTAACGAGGGCTGTGGGGAGTTTTTGTTTTAATAAAAACATTTTTTCAATGTGTTGTGTTTTTTATAGTTGAATTTTCAGGCTTAGTAGTGGAAGCCGGTCTTATATATAAAATCCATTACTAAGCCGGGGCTTAGCGTTAGCCCCAAAATCAGCTAACACTAACCTCTAATTATTACCCCGATACCCACCGCCACAGGGGTGCCAGGAAGAGCCGGTACCAACAGGCCCAGAGCATCAAAAATGGCGCTCCTGGGCCTAGGCGGTAACAGGCTGGCGTTAACAGGCTGGCAGTAACAATGGTCCTGCCTGCTGTTGCTGCTTGGTTGGTATCTGGCTGATACTGAAAATAGGGGAACCCTATGCGTTTAAAAAAAAATTATTTAAAAAAAATAAATTTTAAAAACGTGTGTGGTTTCCCCATTTTTTCATTATCAGCCAGATACCAACCAAGCAGCAACAGCCTGACGTTACCAGGGTGGGCGAGGACCATTGTTACTGGCCCTCAACAGCCTAAATAACACCAGCCTGTTATTGCCTAGGCCCAGGAGCGCAATTTTTGATGTTCCAGGCCTGTTGGTATCGGCTCTTCCCAGCACCCCTGCGGCGGTGAGTACCGGGGTAATAATTAGAGGTTAGCGTTAGCTGATTTTGGGGCTAACGCTAAGCCCTAGCATAGTAAAGGATTTCGTCTATAAGACGGCTTCCACTACTAAGCCTGAAAATTCAATTATAAAAAACACATTGAAAATTTTTTTTATTTAAAAAACACTCCCCCACAGCCTTGGTCATCGTCGCAGTCCACCGAATCTGACGTAGTCCTCCGCATTCACGTATCTAAAATGAGAAGAAAACCAAAACAAGAAAACTACAACCATTTCTGTGATTTCCACCCTATTAAAAAGCTGGTGTGAAATGTTTGATGTAAACTGGACTCTCACCCCTTTGAAAATATAATGTAAATCAGACAATATATGTGAACACGCCCACTTTTACAAAACTGACGTGAACAGTGTAAACCGCAGCACAAAGCTCTTTGAAAATGTAGTCGATACTTTTCGAGCCAAAATAGATTATTTGAGAATCTATCCCTCTGTGTATTATATAAAGATTATTGTGCAGAGTTTTGTTCGGCACACACTGCTGCTCCGGCACTTTTAGCTATGTGAGCAGTGTACCGCGGGGAAATGCCACAGCTCTGCGAAGTGAGAGGTAGAGAAGGAGTGCACGGTAGAGTGAGGGGGGGGGGGGGGGGGCGTTTCTATATGTGCACAAAATTAATCAAAGGAGTGCACAACTTTAGTAAATCTTGAGCAAGAGTGTAAAATTAGACAGCAGTGTAAAGGGGTAGATTTGTGTCTACAATAGACACCTAATGATAAATCTGCCCCAATGTGTGTGTATGTGTGTGTGTGTGTGTGTGTATGTTCCAGCATCACATCCAAACGGCTAGATATATTAACATGAAACTTGGCACACATGTTACTTATATGTTAACAACAAACATAGGATAGGTGATTTAACCCTTACTCACCCCCATTTGCCAGGGGCGGGGTTTATGTTTAAAGTCCCATAAAAGTCTATGGGAAAATATGTTACTGCATAACTTCCAAACGGCTGGAGATATTTCGATAATACTTGGTCACATGTTACTTATATGTCCACTTAAAATACAGGATAGTTAATTTAACCCTTAACTACCCTCATTTGTGAGGGTCGGGGTTTTAGTTTAAAGTCCCATGCAAATCAATAGGAAATGTATGTTCCCACATAACTTCAGTACGGCTGGAGATATTTCAATAATACCTGGTACACATATTACTTATATGTCAAATAACAAGATATCATAGTTAAATTAACCCTTACCTACACCCTTATATAAAAGATGTTTTTTTGTTTCAAGTCCATTGCAAGTATATGGGACTCCCAGGACTTATTCCACAAGCTCCGCTCTCCATCTCCTAGTGAATGTGTCAGTCCGGCTTGCAAGCCACACCCCATCTCACAAAGATACGCCCACATTTTAAGTCCCACCCCATTTATTCTCTACCCTTTTTATGCATCGGTCTGGCTTGCAAATCACACCCAGTCCCACAAAGCCACGCCCCCTTCTATTTCCAGCTTACAATATCTTCATAACAAATCAGTCTCACTTGAGAACAGGATATGAGGATGGGACATAAGGACGGGATATGAGGTCGGAATGTGATGTCGGGATATGAGGATGGGATATAAGGACGGTATATGAGGTCGGTATATGAAGACGGGATGTGAGGATGGGATATGAGGACGGGATATAAGGTCGGGATATGAGGTCGGGATATGAGGTCGGGATATGAGGACGGGATATGAGGATGGGATATGAGGACGGGATATGAGGTCGAGATAGGACGGGAAATTAGGTTGAGATAGGAGGTCTGGATATGAGGATGTGATATGCGGATGGGATATGAGGTTGAGATTTGAGGACGGAATATGAGAATCGATAGGAGGTCGGGATAGGAGGTCGGGATAGGATGTCGAGATATCAGGTCGGGATATGAGATTGGGATATGAGGATGGGATATGAGGATGGGATATGAGGATGGGATATGAGGACGGGATAGGAGGACGGGATAGGAGGACGGGATAGGAGGACGGGATAGGAGGATGGGATAGGAGGTCGGGATAGAAGGTCGGAATAGGAGGTCGGGATAGGAGGACAGGATATGAGGTTGAGATAGAAGGACAGGATAGGAGGTTGGGATATGAGGACGGGATATGAGGTCAAGATAGGAGAACAGGATAGGAGGATGGGATATGAGGTCGAGATATGAGGACGGGATAGGAGGTCAGGATATGAGGTTGAGATATGATGACGGAATATGAGTACAGGATGTGAGGACAGGATATGAGGTCAAGATAGGAGGACGGGATAGGAGGTCGGGATATGAGGATGGGATATGAGGTCGAGATAGGAAATTGGGATCTGAGGTCGAGATATGAGGATGGGATAGGAGGTCAGGATATGAGGTCGAGATATGAGGACAGGATAGGAGGTCAGGATATGAGGTCAGGATATGAGGACAGGATATGAGGTTGACATATAAGGATGGGATATGAGGACAGGATATGAGGTCGGGATATGAGGTTGAGATATGAGGACGGGATATGGGGTTGGGATATGACAACAATATATGAGGACGGGATTTGAAGTCAAACGCTTCCTCCTTTGTTGATTTTCCTCCCCAACAAGGATTAGGAAGCAAAAACTGGGTACTCAGCTATATATATAATGTGTATAGGTATGTATGTTATGTATGTTACATACAGGATAGATAGGTACAGATGAAGGTCTCCTGGCAAGGATCCTCTTTTTCTTAAAATTCCAATTTATGGGCGTAGCGCTTCACCAAACGATGACACAGTATATGCGGATAATACGTACTTTTATTTGTGTATAGGACAACACATTTCAAAGGGATCACCTTCTTCTTCAGGTCAAAATTTGGAAGTGAAAAAGAAGGGGGATCCCTTTGAAACGCGTTGTCCTACACACAAATAAAAGTATGTATTATCTGCACATACGGTGTTATCATTTGTTAAAGCCCTACATCCATAAATTGGAATTTTAGGATGAAGGGGAACCTTGCAGAGAGACCTTCATCTGTACCTATCTATCCTGTATCCTGCACCATTCCCTAACGGTATCGATGGCCAGCTGCTCCCAGATATCTGACTTTCACAAAAAAGTGCTGTACAGTGTTTTACCTGCTAGCGCAACACGACAGGGTGAGCAGTTTCATCACTCCACCATTATGACACCCTTATATATCTAAGATAATGGTACTTTATAGCGCCATCTCTGCCCTTTCTTCAATTTTATATATTTCTACATATGTAACATAGTTCAAAAGGTTGAAGGTTGAGTCCAACCTATATCCCTATTGTGTCCATAGGAAGACAAAAACCCTTATGAGGCCGAAAAAAAGGGCCAGGGGGAACAAATTCCTTCCCAACTCTAAATGTGGCATCAGAATAAATCGCAGGATCAAAGTTCTGTCCCCATAAATCTAGTATACATAACCTGTAATGTTATTACTCTCCAGAAATGCATCTGTGGTGACCCACGGTGTATGGCGAGACCACGGGGAGCAGCGGTGTAGGTAATGGGGCCAGATGGTATTAACCCCTGGGGCAAGATGTTGTTAACCCCTAGTGTTCGTGATACCATGATGTGGTTGTGTGGTGTAGGGCTCCGCCGACAACCAACAAAGAAACGGCATATATTAAATGAGAGTCCAAAGCAGGTTTTGATGCAACTTGAACTTTACTGAAGAAGGCAGAATAACGTTTCTTACAGAGGTGACCGGGACACAGGGAACCTCTCAGGCTTGCTTGGACTTGTAGTGGTAATAATGATGACGCAGGCCACTGTACTACTGTTGTGACTTTGGTAGGGACAGTAGAGACTTGACTTGTAGACATAGAAGACTTACAGATTAGATGTGGCTGCAGACTTGTAGGCTTTGGCCTCGCTGTACTGGACGGAACTTGTACAGGACTTGTGCTTGCTTTACTGTCCAGGAACTAAAAGACCTAGTGTGGAGACTACAGCCTTTATATATCAGGGGACTGGACTAAAGCCCATTGGTGGCTGGTTGCCTGTGGTTACCTGTGCCTCTGGAACTCTGGGTATCAGATGATCACATATCACATGACTGTATCACATGACCTTAGGAAGGTCCTATACAGTTTAAACATCCTAATAACCTTTACACATAGCTTATATCCACTATACAATACCAATAATAAACATACATAATGAATGTACAATAGGAATCATAGTGATGACCTAGGGGGATTCTGCAGGAGAGCCCTGTGGACTTGAGGGACTGTACCTGAGGGGACTTTAGGAACTGTACAGAACCACGTTCCGTACCGGGACACAACACATCCAGATTACTTTTGATTTCTTTTAATGAGTTCACATGACTGCTTCCTCTATGAGGGAATTCAATAGTCTTGCATAAAGCTTGATAGTATTGTGATCAGGAGATGTACTGGAAATCCCATGCAAGTCTACAGAACTTTCAGTATATCTCCTTATTGTTATTCTGGGGCTGTACCAAGTTTCATCAAAATGTCTCCAGCCATTTTGAGCCCAGGGAGAACGAGGCAGCTATGACTGCTGAGGCTTCAGAAGACTGGGAAAGCTGGGTGGCAAGGAGAATCTGTGCCTCACATATTTTCCTGTCTTCTGTGAAGTGTTGCTTTTCCTCTCCCATAAGGTTTAGGTAGGAAGACCGGGCAACCCAGGGGAACTCAGCTAGTATATATTGAAATCCTAACTCTTAAATCCTTCATCACCTACCAGTGTCACACTAACTACTGTGGTTGATACCATTGAGGAGCCAAAGACCACACACTTGTACACAGTACATCCAGCAATGAGACTGTAACCAGACACTTAGGTTACCTTACCTTCACCTAGTAGTGCCAGACACACACCAAATATTCGTGGGGAAACTAGACTCTGCCTGGCCTCTTCTCCTGACCTCACCGCATGCTAACCCTGGGCCTAGCCCATTCTTGCTGCTGGACTCCAACAGCGGGCAGCCAGGTATACTCCAGGTATAGGCACTGGGCAGTGCGATTTGCTCAAGCTGTCTGCTCACTGAAAAGGCAATGGAGATGAGGGGTAAATTTAAAGGAGTACTCCCACCCTAGACATCTTATCCCCTATCCAAGGATAGGGGATAAGATGTCTGATCGCGGGGGTCCTGCCGCTGGAGACCCCCGCATTATTGCATGCGGCACTCACCTGTTTTTTCACCGGAACCGCTGGAGGGTCTGAGCCTTTACTACGGGAACGGAAGTCCGTGACATCAGGACTCCGCCCCGTGTGATGTCACGCCCGTCCCCTCAATGCAAGTCTATGGGAGGGGGCGTCACGCCCCCTCCCATAGACTTGCATTGAGGGGGCGGGCGTGACGTCACACGGGGGCGGAGTCCTGACGTCACGGACTTCCGTTCCCGTAGTCACACTAACGTAGGAGATAAGATGTCTAGGGTGGGAGTACCCCTTTAAATTTACAGGGGTAAAGTGAGGGGTGAGTGCCGCATGCAATAATGCGGGGTCCCCAGCGGCGATCAGACATCTTATCCCCTATCCTTTGGATAGGGGATAAGATGTCTAGGGCGGGAGTACCCCTTTAAGGCACGTATAGCGTGACATTATTGGTAAATGACACCTTTGAGGACACCCTAGTTGGCCACCTACACTGCCTACCTCTGGTCATGGTTATGCGTTCTCCAATGATTACAGCACCCAGGCCATAGTAATGAATGTGATTTCTATAATTGCTGCCTTTATATAGATGGCTCTTTAGTTGTTCATTAGTTGGGATTGTGCGGTGGATCTGGCATTGACACAGCGACATTCTGATGACTTTGGAGTCTGATTTCTCTGCTCCAGTGAGTGCTCCATAAGCCGTGCATTCCTGCAGCGATTAGAGCACCAGACAGAGCTGCTGGCAGTGGGAAAGGAATGTAAGGCCGGGGAAGTCTGGGAAAATAAACACACATCCCTTTTACCTTCACAGATGGAACATTAAGCAAAACGGGGAGCGCCTCATTCCACTAATTCATAAAAAGGCCAGTATGCTGATCAAAGCAGGGTCAGTGACAGCTCAGTGTGTCCCCGAATTATGTTCCTCTGCAGCCATGTCAGTGCCAGTTAGGATTTCAGCTTAAGGTCCACTTAAAAGTGATTCTGACTTATTCACTGACTGTAAAAAATACTGAATCTACTTATGGCTAATGCCTTTAAAGGGTACTCCACCGAAAAACATTTTTTTATTAAATCAACTAGTGTCAGAAAGTTAATCAGATTTGTAAATTACTTCTATTTAAAAATCTTAATCCTTAAAGTACTTACAGCTGCTGTATGTTCCACAGGAAGTTCTTTTCTTTTTGAATTTCCTTTCTGTCTGACCACAGTGCTCTCTGCTGACACCTCTGTCCATTTTAGGAACAGTTCAGAGCAGGATAGGTTTCCTATGGGGATTTGCTCCTACTCTGGACAGTTCCTGACATGGACAGAGGTGTGAGTAGAGAGCACTGTGGTCAGACAGAAAGGAAATTCAAAAAGAAAAGAACTTCCTCTGTATTATTTTCGTTTTTTCCTCCTCGCCTTCAAAAAATCATAACTCTTTTATATTTTCATCCACAGACTAGTATGAGGGCTTGTTTTTTGCGCGACAAGTTGCCCGTTGTAATGTCCTCACTCACTTTACCATAAAATTTACGGTGCTGCCAAAAAAAATTAAAATTTTGTGAAATTTTTTTTACTTTTATTTTTTACTTTTATTTTTACACTTTAATAGTCCCCATAGGGGACTATTTATAGCAATCATTCGATTGCTAATAATGTTCAGTGCTATGTATAGGACATAGCACTGAGCAGTATTATTGGTCATCTTCTGCTCTGGTCTGCTCGATCGCAGACCAGAGCAGAAGACCCCGGGAGACGGCCGGAGCAAGGTGAGGGGACCTCCGGCCGCCATGCTGGATGACCGGATCACCGCGGCAGCGCTGCGGGCGATCCGATCATCCATTCAAAGTACCGCGATGCTGCAGATGCTGTGATCTGTATTGATCACAGCATCTGAGGGCTTAATGGCCATTACGGGCGGGTCCCTGACTGCTATCAGCAGCCGGGACCTGCCGCGCATGACACGAGCAACATACATCGGAGCGATTCTCGCGGTTATGCATAGGATGTAAATGTACTTCCTGGTACGTAAATTTACGTCCTGCATCATTAAGGGGTTAAATAGAAGTAATTTAAAAACCTGTTTAACTTTCTGGCACTAGTTGATTTCTACCCCTTTAAGTAACAAACACGGGCGGACATTCTGCACATTTGCTTGATTCGGCAGCACTAAGACCGCTCAGAAACGCACCATCTTCATAGAAAGAAATGCATTTCTGAGGGGAATCCACAGAAACATTGAACAGGTTTTTACCGCAGAAACATCTGCCACGTAAATTCCACCATGTGCACAGTGCAGCAGAATCCCATTGAAATCAATGGGACTCTGCTGCAGTAGAATGTCCGAGCAGAATTTTCCAGTGGAATTCCGCCATGTGAGCATAGCCTAACAAAGCCTGTCTTCCTACTATTGACAAAGTATATAAAAAGCATGGGGTGGGGGTGGGGGATATATTAAGCTGTGCCAGTGGCATAAGTCCTTAAAGGGGTACTCTGCCCCAGACATCTTATCCCCTGATCTCCGGGATGGCACCGCGGCGTTCTGAACACAAAAGCTTGGGGCTTCTGTGTTCCACTTTCAGCCGCCTCTTGAAGGGGGAGGGGGCTGGAAGTGGACTCGTGTGACTTTAGGGCTGACTTGCAACACCTAAAGTCACAGAAATATACACCAGCTCATCGTTAGAGGAAAATAAAATTAAATGGTAATTAAAGGGGTACTCCGGTGAAAAACTTTTTTTTTTTTTTTTAATCAACTGGTGCCAGAAAGTTAAACAGATTTGTAAATTACTTCTATTAAAAAATCTTAATCCTTCCTGTACTTATTAGCTGCTGAATACTACAGTGGAAATTCTTTTCCGTTTGAAACACAGAGCTATCTGCTGACATCATGACCACAGTGCTCTCTGCTGACATCTCTGTCCATTTTTAGGAACTGTCCAGGGTAAAAGGAAAACCCCATAGCAAACATATGCTGTTCTGGACAGTTCCTAATATGGACAGAGATGTCAGCAGAGAGCACTGTGCTCGTGATTCAGCAGACAGCTCTGTGTTTCAAACGGAAAAGAATTTCCACTGTAGTATTCAGCAGCTAATAAGTACAGGAAGGATTAAGATTTTTTTGAAGAAGTAATTTACAAATCTGTTTAACTTTCTGGCACCAGTTGATTTAAAAAAAAAAAAAGTTTTCCACCGGAGTACCCCTTTAAATGGTTTCTGATTTGCAGTTTAGAGACAGTCTGTTGTCATTAGTGTTGTCAGTGTAGATCAGTGTTTCCCAACCGGCTTTGCTATCTATGAAACTGTGCATTTCTGAGTAGCCCTAGCTCTGGCTTTTTCTGCCAGCACTCCACTGTCAGGTGACTGTCTGCAGTGGCGTTGCGACCCGGGTGCGGGGGGTGCGGCCCGCACCGGGTGACACCAACCTAATGGGGTGACACCAAGACGCTCCGTAGCCGCACCCCCCCCCAGCTACACAGACACCACCTCCCCCATCTGTGCCCGACCGGCCTCCCATCCGTCAGCACAACCCCCCCCCCCGCGCTGTGTGTGCCCGTCCATCAGCACACCCCCCCTCACCTTCACCAGCATTGTGCCCGGCCTCCGCTCCCACGTCTGCGCCGGCCTGACGTCACACCGTATGGCCGCGCAGGAGGACGTCAGTTACGTCACTCGCATGGCGCCCGGTGAGAAGGAGCGCTGCGCTGGATGGGTGAGTGTGTGTGTCTGTCTCTATCTATGTTTGTGTGTGTGAGACTCTGTGTGTGTGTGACTCTGTGTGTGTATGAGACTCTGTGTGTGTGACTGTGTGACTCTGTGTGTGTGTGTGACTGTGTGCATGTGTGTGTGACTGTGAGTGTGTGTCTCTCTGACTGTGTGTGTGTGTTTGTGTGTGAGTCTCTCTGTATTGTATGTGTTTTTTTGTGTGTGTGTGTGTGGGGGGGGGGGGGGGGGGTATAACCAGCAATCTATTGTGGGGAACCTGCAAGGGAACCTGCGGCCTAATGTGGGGAAACTACTACCAAGTGTGGGGAGTCTATGCTACCTTATGTGGGGAGTGTATGCTACCTTATGTGGGGAGTCTATGCTACCTTATGTGGGGAATCTGTGCTACCTAATGTGGGGAAATTGCTACCTAATGTGGGGAATCTGTGCTACCTAATGTGGGGAAATTGCTACCTAATGTAGGGTAACTGGTACCTACCTAATGTGGGGGAACTGGTACCAAATGTGGGGAATCTATGCTGCCTAATGTGGGGAATAGATGCTACCTAATGTGGGGAAACTGCGACCTACCTAATGTGGGGGAACTGCTGCCTACCTAATGCTCCCCCCCTGGCAGTAGCACCCTCATCATCCACCAGCAACACCCCCCCCCCCCCCCCCAGCAGCACCTCCATCAGCAGATCCTGATGGTGGATGATGGCGGTGCTCCTGCCAGGAGGATGATCCTGCCGATGGATGATGGGGATGATACTGCCAGGGGGGATGGCTAGTAGCACCCTCATCATCCTCCAGCAACACCCCCCGAGTAGTAGCACCCCCA
Source organism: Hyla sarda (assembly GCF_029499605.1). Taxonomy (NCBI): domain Eukaryota; kingdom Metazoa; phylum Chordata; class Amphibia; order Anura; family Hylidae; genus Hyla; species Hyla sarda. Next base: position 316,960,424 of record NC_079193.1, read on the forward strand.
TCATCCACTAGCAACACCACCAATACCCCCCCTGGTAATAGCATCAGCTAACGGATGTTGAGGGTTGTTTCTGCGGTTGTGGTATTATATTCAGAGGGTCCACTGTATGGCAACGTTATATTCAGAGGGCGCAGTTTGTGGTAGCATTATATTCAGAGGGCGCAGTTTGTGGTAGTATTATATTCAGAGGGCGCAGTTTGTGGTAGTATTATATTCAGAGGGCGCAGTTTGTGGTAGTATTATTAGAGATGAGCGAACTTGCAGTAAATTCGATTCGTCACAAACTTCTCGGCTCGGCAGTTGATGACTTATCCTGTGTAAATTAGTTCAGCCTTCAGGTGCTCCGGTGGGCTGGGAAAGGTGGATACATTCCTAGGAAAGAGTCTCCTAGGACTGTATCCACCTTTTCCAGCCCACGGGAGCACCTGAAAGCTGAACTAACTTATGCAGGAAAAGTTATCAACTGCCGAGCAGAGAAGTTTGTGACGAGTTGAATTTACTGTAGTTTGCTCATCTCTAATTATTATATTCAGAGGGCGCAGTGGGTAGTAGTATTATATTCAGAGGGTACAGTATGTGGCGGTATTATATTCAGGGGTACAATATGTGGCAAATTTATATTCAGGGGTACAGTATGTGACAGATTTATATTCAGGGGTACAGTATGTGGCAGATTTATATTCAGAGGGTACAGTATGTGGCAGATTTATATTCAGAGGGTACAGTATGTGGCAGATTTATATTCAGAGGGCGCAGTTTGTGGTAGTATTATATTCAGAGGGTACAGTATGTGGTAGTATTATATTCAGTGGGTACAGTGTGTGGCGGTATTATATTCAGGGGTACAGTATGTGGCAGATTTATATTCAGAGGGTACAGTATGTGTTGGTATTATATTCAGAATGTACAGTGTGTGGTAGTATTATATTCAGAGGGTACAGTGTATGGAAGGTTTATAATCAAAGAGTATAGTGTATAGTAGTATTATATTTAGAAGATACAGTGTCTCTCAGGTTTATAATAATAATTGTTTTCATATAGAGGATGAGAATGCGCTGACATAGTGAGGAGACGTCTGGGCATCACATTCTGCAGAGAGAAGTTTTAGCTGGAACAAGTCCTGGCGGTATGTACCATCTAAATTAGATAAGGGAAGACTATAGAGAAGACGTCACCTGTAGTCACTGATATCATTGTACATTCTCCTCACTATAGAGAAGACGTCACCTGTAATCACTGATATCATTGTGTATTCTCCTCACTATAGAAAAGACATCACCTGTAGTCACTGATATCATTGTGTATTCTCCTCACTATAGAGAAGACGTCACCTGTAGTCATTGATATCATTGTGTATTCGCCTCACTATAGAGAAGACGTCACCTGTAATCACTGATATTGTGTATTCTCCTCACTATAGAGAAGACGTCACCTGTAGTCACTGATATCATTGTACATTCTCTTCACTATAAAGAAGACGTCACCTGTAATCACTGATATCATTGTGTATTCTCCACACTATAGAGAAGACGTCACCTGTAGTCACTGATATCATTGTGTATTCTCCTAACTATAGAGAAGACGTCACCTGTAGTCACTGATGTCATTGTGTATTCTCCTCACTATAGAGAAGACGTCACCTGTAGTCAGATATTGTGTATTCTCCTCACTATAGAGAAGATGTCACCTGTAGTCACTGATACCATTGTACATTCTCCTCTCTACATCAGAGCTGTAGTCACTTGTCAGTTCTACAGTTAGGTCAGTGAAACTACAACTCCCAGCATAACCTCACCACTGCTCAAAGGGGTACTCTACTGGAAAACATTTTTTTTAATCAGCTGGTGCTACAAAGTTAAACAGATTTGTAAATTACTTCTATTTAAAAATCTTAATCCTTCCAGTACTTATTAGCTGCTGTATAAGCGATTCACAGGAAGTTATTTTCCTTTTTAATTTATTTTCTGTCTGACCACAGTGCTCTGTGCTGACACCTCTGTCCATGTCAAGAACTGTCCATAGTAGGAGCAAATCCCCATAGCAAACCTATCCTGCTCTGGACAGTTCCTGACATGGACAGAGGTGTCAGCAAATAGCACTGTGGTCAGACTGGAAAGAACTACACAACTTCCTGTGGAGCATACACCAGCTTATAAGTACTGTAAGTATTAAGATTTTAAATAGAAGTAATTTAAAAATCTGTTTAACTTTCTGGCACCAGTTGATATAAAAGTAAATGTTTTCCAGTGGAGTACCCCTTTAAGTAATTCTGGGAGCTGTATATTTCAATGGTGAAAACTTCTTTAACACTTTCCCATTCTGTGGCAACTGGTATATCTGATTATTATACTGGAATTTCTCACAATGCACTACAACGGTGATGTCTGGGGGGAGGGGGGAGGTATGGGGGTGACACCATTTTCTATCGCACCGGGTGACACCAACCCTAGCAACGCCACTGACTGTCTGCACGAATATTTTCCCATGTCTTAACATAGACCTACAAACAACAAATACCCCCGAGGATTCCAGGGCAAAAGTGCAAACAAAAACTTTTAGGGGTACTCCCCCCAAAAGGGGTTAACACTAAAACTAGAAATCCCCCACTGAAAAACTTTAAAGGAGAACTACGGGATTGAACATTTTATCCCCTATCCAAAGGATAGGGGATAAGTTTCAGATCGCGGGGGGGTCAACCGCTGGGGCCCCCCGCGATCTCCCGTACGGGGCCCCGGCTCTCTGCATAGAGAGCGCGTGTCGACCACTGCATGAGGCGGCGGCTGACACGCGCCATCCATTTACTGCTATGGGAGAGCCGAAGCGCTGCCTTCGGCAATTTCCGTCTCTCCCATAGCAGTGTATGGAGGGGGGCGTGTCGGTTGCTGCTTCGTGCGGTGGTCAACACGCCCTCTCTAACCAGAGAGCCGGGGCCCCGTACGGGAGATCAGGGGGGGCACCAGCAGTCGGACCCCCCGCGATCTGAAACTTATCCCCTATATTTAGGTTAGGGGATAAAATGTTCAATCCCGGAGTTCTCCTTTAATGCTTTATTGAATCACTTAAAATGAAAAAGGACAAAATTTGTGTTTGGTACTTATTAAAAATACGACCTATGCTCAGGTGGACTGGTATGGGCATCTGATTTTGTATTTAGTTAATATTGTATTTATGTATCTATTAGCTATGGACTTGCACTTATACTTTCACTGGCATTCACGGTCGCTATTTAAAATTAAGTGCTAGCCATCCGCCCCTGACGTTTCGTCAGACCACGCTGACTTTATCAAGGGAGTCTGGTTAATTAGCTGTTTTAATAACCCCCCCCCCATGGTTTCTTAAATTTGGGTACAATACACCCTTCTGAATGAGGCCTAATAAGTTTTCCTGTGAATTCTACAGATTTGTATTGTATATTACCTTTGGTAGAATCAGTAAACTTCAATGATATAAATTAGGGCAGACTTTATAATACCATTGTATTGAACCTGCTGGTAGCATTGATAGCGTCTGTGAATTTATATACTGAATTGGCCGCGTTCCACAGAAGGCATCAGCATTTATTTTCAACAGATCAGTTTCTGAGATTTTCTACTGACCAACAAAGCAAAGCCCTTTATCCTGCACCCAGTATTACTACCACAGTGAGGATAATCATACCCGGCCTGGTAGCTCCATTCACAAACTCGCCCTGTCATCACACCACAGAATTCTTTTATTTGCTTAAAAGCTTCTGTCATTTTTACAGCAGTCAGCAATAGTCCAAATGGGAAAATAATACTATGTTATTTTTAAAGTGATCCTCCTGTTACCCAGCCAAATTTTACAAAATACACCAAATACATAGTTAACATGCCTGACATACTTTAGCTTTATTGTTTTACTTCTGGGACACTGATAAACCATCATGGATGTGTGTTTTTACATGATGCACACGTGGGTAGTCTGAGCTCATCCTTTCTTACTTACTTGGGTACAATGATGATGGTGTCAGCTGCTACAGTGGGGAAAAAAAGTATTTAGTCAACCACAAATTGTGCAAGTTCTCCCACTTAAAAAGATGAGAGGCGTCTGTAGTTTTCATCATACGTATACCTCAACTATGAGCGACAGAATGAGAAAAAAAAATCCATAAAATCACATGGTCTGATTTTTAAAGAATTTATTTGCAAATTATGGTGGAAAAAAAGTATTTGGTCACCTACAAACAAGCAAGATTTCTAGCTCTCACAGACCTGTAACTTCTTTTTAAAGAGTCTCCTCTGTCCTCCACTCGTTACCTGTATTAATGGCGCCTGTTTGAACTTGTTATCAGTATAAAAGACACCTGTCCACAACCTCAAACAGTCACACTCCAAACTCCATTATGGCCAAGATCAAAGAGCTGTCGAAGGACACCAGAAACAAAATTGTAGACCTGAACCAGGCTGGGAAGACTGAATCTGCAATAGGTATGGGGGTGGAAACATCATGCTTTGGGGCAAGTGGAAATTCAGAAGTGTGAATGGGAGTGCAGAATCCCATAGAAGTCTATGGGCTTTAATTTGAGGCATTCCACAAGAGGAAATTCTACCATGTGAATAGACCCTAAGTCTGAGAAGAATGGAGATGGCAAAGGGAACAAACATCAGCGATAAAGTAAGTAAAAACGCAAACAAGTAAATATTATCAGCAGCAACAATTGCAAAGAACTTTCATAGAGACCATTTATTAAGCCGGAACATGGACAATCACTTTCAGCTACAAACACATCTTATATTGTCATTACAATACACGTAGATAGTAGAATAGGTAGCGGACATGACAGTGAACATGTGTCCTGTTGGGAAATTCTCCCACTACTTCCTTGAACACAAAGCAGATAAGGGCCAGTCCTCACTGTTAGGCAGCTTAATCCCACCACAGCTGCACTGGGTTCAGCACCTTTACGCCCAGTAAACCTATTGTTCAGATCATGGCCTGGAAGTAATGCTCATTAGGTTTGTGATTGCGGTATTTGCATTGTTCAAGAAGTGGGGGAAAGGTAATGTTGTCATTGAGATTTAATGTAGCTAACTGATTTCAAAAGACTGGGATATTTGGAGAAGAATTATCAGAAAAAAGTTATTAGAAAACAGGCATTCCTTTCTGTATTACCTTCTATAATACACTTTTAAAGTAAAGAATTTAATTAAGTGAAATGAAAAATAAGAAGAATTTTTTTTCCAGCAATGATTTCCATATCTCAGCTTGAGCTGTTGGCCTCATTAGCTCAGTGACATGGCCGTAGTATGGACGCATTTGTCTAGGGCTCCAAAGATACATTGACCGTGAGTTATGGTTAAATTACAGCATTAAAGGGGTACTCTGGCCCTGAGACATCTTAGCCCCTATCCAAAGGATAGGGGATTAGATGTCTCACCGCGGGGGTCCCGCCGTTGGGGACCTCCGTAATCTTGTATTCACCACCCACCTGTTTGAGCTGCACGGAGTATTGTGACATCACGACTCCTCCTCTGTGTGACGTCACCCCCGCCCCGTGGGAAATGAGTTCCTGCACTTTTTCCACAGCAGGAACACCATTCCCATTAGCAGGAGTCCTGCAGGACCAGCCCTTGAGGGGAAATCTTGGGTGAGTTCCTTCACTTTTTCCCCCAAAACTTGACCCCTGCTTACAAGTATTGGTAAGGTAAAAAAATTACAGCAACTCAGGTTACCAAATGTTCCTATAGAGGTCTAAACTAAAAGTTTCCTTTAACCCTTAGGTAATCCCCAAGTCACTACCCTTAGATTAGTCTCTGTTAGCGACAGCTGTGGAATATAACATTCGAATACATAGTACGAAAGCTAAGACAGGAGTATAGTCAAATAGGTCAAAGTCTGGACAGGTGTACCTCACCGAAACAGACAGATATGGTAGGTAACAATCTGGATCAGTAATGGAGTAGAAAACATAATTGCACTATACAGGAACTTCAGGAACCTTGTTTTTCAGGCACAGAAAATTGGGCAAAGCATCCCCAAGATGACTGGGGTGACAGATTATTGCTTGAGGAGGAAAAGCTTTGGTGTGCATTCACCATTTAAGAGACTAATAGTACACATTTCCTAAAGGAATGCCAAGTTTAGGTTGGTACAGAAGACCCAAAACGCATTGATATATCTTGTCTTGCACTACAGGTTGTACTTTTGGATTGCTGAATAAAGATTCCTGTTTTTACCTATGAGCTGGAACTTCTTTCTTCTGGATGTGTATCTTTGCGGGCCTGAAATTTTAGGGTAATAACCTGCACACAGCCTTTGTACTGTGTGCAAGTGTTGTGTACAGCAAGTATTTTACCTCATATTTGCGAGGTACGCGATGCCCCACCGCCACCACGCCCACCCACTTGCCCACTTTGTATCTCAGTGCTGGGACCGCTGTGTGATTGACACACAGGTCCCAGCGCATGCGCCCTTCAACTAATGTAACGTGCGTGCTGCTGCGTGTCATCCAGCAAGCGTTCGCTCCCGTGCTCTCTGCACCTAGCCCGTTGCATGTGCACTGAGGACGATGGCGGCCGGAGCGAGCGCTCGCTGGAGGAGCGAGCGCTTGCTGGATGACACCCAACAACACGCACATTACATTAGTTGAAGGGCGCATGCGCTGGGATCTGTGTGTCAATCACACAGCGGTCCCAGCACTGAGATACAAAGTGGGCGTGTGGGTGGGCATGGCGGCGGCGGGGCATTGCGTACCTCGCACAACGCCTATTCGACCCTCAGTGGCTTTGATTAAAAGCACTTTTTAGCGTCACGAAAGCCTGCAAATATGAGGTAAAATACTTGCTGTACACAACACCTGCACACAGTACAAAGGCTGTGTGCAGGTTATTACCCTAAAATTTCATGACAGTTGCGCTTTAAGGGGAGAAGATTATAACACCTAGGTCTCCAAACTCTGGACCTCCAACTGTGGACCTCCAGCTAATGACTCTCCGCGTATGCTGGGAGCTGTAGTTTTGCAACAGCTAGGAGTTCATAGTTTGGAGACCACTGCTATAGCAAGTGTTATTGTAATGAATAAAATATGTTTTCTATAAAATATCCCCTGAACTCTGGCAGGACTCCCAAACCTTTAACCCAGTTTAGCATAATTTCAGTATCATATTTGGACACTCATCTTGTCTGAGATTAGAAATGCAGATGTTGGGAAATGAGGCAATATGACTTGACTATTCTATACAAGGGTCAGGAGTCACATAATTCTGTTATCTTCACTTCATGTAACAAGTTTCAGACTTTTAAGTTCTATGGTTAAAAAAAATTGGGAAATCTCTGTCTTTTGACCCATTTAACTTTAAAACACTTAAGAAACTTAATAAGATGTCAAGATATTTTTTCTGTTATTAAGCTCAGATTGACTCTTGAATAACTGATTAACCAACAGCCAAAAAACAAATGCAATTTCATTAAGGAATGTGACCCAATAGCTTTCAATACCACTTTTACAGTTTCTCTGACCAGCCCATCTGGCACCAACAACTATGCCACGTTTAAAGTCACTTAATTGCTAAATTTCCCCAAGGATACCAAGTTTCAGGAAGCGCATATCTAAGGGAAAGATGGGTGAGATATGGAGAATTCAGAAATAGTTAAATATCTTGCAAGACTAAGCTTGTTAGCCCAAATCAGCACAGGCGCTGAAGACAGCTCATCACTGGGCTTTAAAACTAGGGGAAAGTTAGTCTGCATGGGAGGTAGTAAAAAACCTGCACCACAGATTAGAGTTTGAATCTGGAAGTTTGCAGCCTTAAAAAGGTGATTTTGTGACCTGAGTAACACAGTTGTTGTCTACTCTTTTTGGTGTCTTGTAGTAAGCCACCTGTGTAGACAAGGATGTGGAATTGGATTCTGTACTGTCGCTGCGATTACAGCTGCTAGTCTTTTGGGGCATGTCTCTACCAGCTTTACACATCTAAAATTGGATTTAGATCTGGGTTTGGCTGTGCCAATTTAGGAAATTAACATACTTTGTTGTACACCATTCCATTGTAGCTTTTTCTGTATGTTTAGGATCATTGTCCTGCTGAAAGATCCATCTATTCATTTTTCCATCAATTTTTCCCCGTTTCCCTGTACCTCAAGAGAAGCATCCCCACAGCATGGAACTACCACTACTATGTTTTACTATGAGGATGATATGATATGATGCTCAGGGTGAAGTATTACATTTTGGTCTCATGTCGCAAGAACACCTTCTCCCCCATGTCTGCTGTATCTCCCACATGGCTTGCAGCAAACTACAAATTGGATTTCTGGTGGCTCTAACTCAACAATGTCTTTCTCCTTGCCACTCTTCCATAAATGACAAACTTATGGACTACATGACTAATAGTTTTCATGTGGACAGATTAGCTGTTGAACTTCGCAGCTCCTTCAGAGTTGCCATGGGCCTCTTGGTGCTTCTTTGATTAATTTTCTCCTCGCCTTGCTTGTCATTTTGGGTGGATGGCCTTTCTTAGTAGGTTTACAGTTGTGTCAAATTATTTCCATTTTCTAAAAAGTAGTTTAACCCCTTAAGGACCGGGGGTTTTTCCGTTTTTGCATTTTCGTTTTTTGCTCCTTGCCTTTAAAAAATCATAACTCTTTCAATTTTGCACCTAAAAATCCATATGATTGCTTATTTTTTGCGCCACCAATTCTACTTTGTAATGACATCAGTCATTTTGCCCAAAAATCTACGGTGAAATGGAAGAAAAAATCATTGTGAGACAAAATTTAAAAAAAACAAAACGCAGTTTTGTAACTTTTGGGGGCTTCCGTTTCTACATAGTACATTTTTCGGTAAAAATGACACCTTATATTTATTCTGTAGGTTCATACGATTAAAATGATACCCTACTTATATAGGTTTGATTTTGTCGTACTTCTGGAAAAAACCATAACTTCATGCAGGAAAATTAATACATTTAAAACTGTCATCTTCTGACCCCTATAACTTTTTTATTTTTCCGCGTATGGGGCGGTATGAGGGCAAATTTTTTGCGCCGTGATCTGAAGTTTTTAACGGTACCATTTTTGCATTGATAGGACTTATTGACCAAAAATGCACTATTTTGGACTTTGGAATTTTTTTGCGCGTACACCATTGACCGTGCGGTTTAATTAACGATATATTTTTATAATTCGTACATTTCCGCACGCGGCGATACCATATATGTTTATTTTTATTTACAGTGTTTTTTTTTTTTTTTTATGGGAAAAGGGGGGTGATTAAAACTTTTAATAGGGGAGGGGTTAAATGATCTTTATTCACTTTTATTCCCTTTTTTTTGCAGTGTTATAGCTCCCATAGGGACCTATAACACTGCACACACTGATCTTTTACATTGATCACTGGTTTCTCATAGGAAACCAGTGATCGATGATTCTGCCGCTTGACTGCTCATGCCTGAATCTCAGGCACTGAGCAGTCATTCGGCGATCGGACAGCGAGGAGGCAGTTAGGGACCCTCCTGCTGTCCTGTAAGCTGTTCGGGATGCCGCAATTTTCGCCGCGGCAATCACGAACAGCCCACTGAGCTTACCGGCATAGTTTCACTTTCACTTCAGATGCGGCATTCAACTTTGAACACCGCATCTAAAGGGTTAATAGCGCACTATTAGCTGCGCACTATTAGCCACGGGTCCCGGCCGTTGTTAGAGGCCGTGGCCCCGTGTTATAGATCGGGAGCGGACACATGACGTTCCAGTACGTCATGTGTCCTTAAGGGGTTAAAGCTTGTGATAATTTTTTTTTTAAACCTAACTTGGTTTAGTGCCATATTTTGTTTTTTGCCGTGGAATGTGTTACATGACTCAGAACTTTACAGTGCTGGACTAGGACAGCTCCATTGGCTGACTCGTGCACACCCGCCCCCTACCAAAGGTTCCTGGGGGTGTGTGTGCGTGTGTCACGTGACCACAAATATGCTGTCTCAAACACCGTTCCTTTCAGTGTGAGTTCGGCTACCACAGCAAGAGTATGTCTCCTACTGTGATAGCTGAAGCGCTGCGGCTGCAATGTTATTCGTGCTGCGGCTTTAATGTAATTGATTCCCCGCTTTGGGGACAATGCGCCCGTGGGGAGATCTCAGCGCAGCGGCTGACATTACATTCAGTCCCCGCTATAGGGACTGTGCGCCCGCGGGTGTCATAAGCTGAGCAGCGACTGGCATCTCATACAGATCGCACGGTCCCTATAGCGGGCAATCAATTATATTACAGCAGCAGCGCGAACAACATTGCAGCTGCAGCGCTTCGGCTATCACAGCAGGAGACATCCTCTTGCTGTGGTAGCCGAACTCACACTGAAGGGAACGATGTTTGAGACAGCATATTTGTGGTCGCATAACACGTGCACCCCCCCCCCCCCAAGCCCCCCAGGAACCAATGGTAGGGGGCAGTCAGCCAATGGAGCTGTCTTAATCCAGCAATGGAAAGTTCTGAGTCATGTAACACATTCCACAGCAAAACACAAAATATGGCACTACACCAGCTTTGTACTTTTCCAGAACTTTATCCCTGACTTGTATGGTTAGCTCCTTGGTCTTCAGGCTGCTGTTTGTTCGGTAATGCTCTGTAACCAACTCTGAGGCCTTCACAGAAGAGATGTAATTGTACTGAGATTAAATTGCCCTCAGGTGGATCCTATTAACTTATTATGTAACCTGAAAATATGGCTTGTGAAGGTAACTGTTCGCACCAGATCTTTATTAAAGGAGTATTCCATGATTTTTTTTATTTGACTATGCTACAGGGGCTGTAAAGTTAGTGTAGTTCATAATACAGTGTCTGTACCTGTGTGATGGTTTTCTCACAATTCTTCTGTGATTTTCACCCCAATCTTTATTTTTATCAGCATACAAAATGACTGTTGTCTCCCCAGGTTGCAGCGCGGCCAAGACCTGACCTCACTTGTCAGCTGATGACAAGGAGCCTGTCTGCTTCAATGGGTGGAGGGATCGCTTGGTGGGAGAGAGATCAATCTGCAACTAATGCAACAGCTGTAGGCACCCTGATTGAAAACCCCAGGTCTTTTGAATGGATGCAGCTCATTTATGTTTCAATGGATGGGGTGGCCAATGTGTGGGAGGGAGGAAAATGGAATTATGGGACTTGTAGTCAAAAAAAGAAAAGTCAAACAGGAAATACCAGTTCACAAAAAGCTAGCCACAGTGTTATGGTAATCTCACACCATTTAGCCCCAAGACAAGCGCAGATCCTTCCTAAGCATGTCCATTACTGCCTGCCAGGTACGTACTAAAATCACCTTATGGTGGATAACCCCTTCAAGGTTTCAAAGTAAAGTGAGTGAATACACATGCACTCAACACTTTTTAGAGTTATTTTTGTAAATAATTTTGAAATCCATGTAATATTTCCCCTAACTTTCAAATGATGGACTATTTTGTATCAGTCCGTACATAACAACGGAATGAAATAAATTTGAACCTGTTGTTATACCATGACAACATGTAGAAAAGACCAAGAGGGAAGGCTTTAATAATTTTGCAAGACACTATATGTATGTATACGTGCATGCGTGTGTGCCTAAAATGCATATGTTCTTTTAACATTTTGCATGTAAATTCCATCAACTATTAATGTATGTGCCTCTTTTACTGTGAGGTTGGCCGCGTAGCTTGTTCAGTAATTTTAATTGACCCATTTTTCTCTACCAAGAACAATGTTCAAAAGGTAGAAGTAGACCAAACCTCAAGCTGTTACACGTGTGCACGGACTGGCGGTTGGCGTATCCCGCCGGACTTCAATATACAGGAAAGGAATGTCCAGCACACAGTGTACGATGCTTTTAGGATTTATTAGGCATAAAATCAGATACAGAGCAGATAGCCTACGCGTTTCGGGTAATTCTACCCTTAATCATGTCAAGAACAATGTTCAGTCTTGTCTTATATGACTTGGTTTATCTTAAAAACACCTTTGGTGTTTCTAAACAGGCTGAGGTTACTAAAGTGCATACATATGGTGTAATAGAATGGGGTTGGGATAAAGCTCTGTACAGCACTGGGTCAGATGTTGGTCAGAGCCACGCTGAGCAACAATTTAACAAGGTAAACAAATGAAAGCAGGCCAGGGGGAGGATAAAGGGGATAACAAGCTGATCTGTGCGGGTCCAACCACTGGACCCCCCACAGATACATAGTATGGGGACAAAATTATCCCCGAATGAATAAAGCACATTGCGCATGCATAGCCATTGCTCTGTTTATTCACTATGTAGCCTCCAAAAATTGCTGAGTGCTTAACTCCGTAAATATTCGGCAGCCCCATAGAGAGTGAATGTGGGAAATACAGCAGAGGATGGTAGATGTTGTGCAGAAAACATGACAATGTTCTGCTTTATTTTGTAAGAACAGTTTAAATTCACCCATGAAGGTGATAGCCATTTAAAGGGGTACTCACCCCCTAGACATCTTATCCCCTATCCAAAGGATTGGGGATAAGATGTCTGATCACGGGGATCCTGTGCCGCACCCGACATTCGTTTAGAGCGTCTGGTACAGCGCCAGAGACTCGTGATGTCATGGCCACGCCCCCTCAATGCAAGTCTATGCAAAGGGGGCGTGACGGCAGTATAGACTCCTATAGACTTGCATTGAGAGGGCATGGCCGCGACATCACGAGCCTCCGCCCCACATCGCCAGTCATCCGGGACAGAGTGAAATTCGCTCTGTGCATCGGATGTCTGGTGTGCTGCAACCGAGATCCCGGGGTCCGCAGCAGCAGGACCACCACAATCAGATATCTTATCCCCTATCCTTTGAATAGGGGATAAGATGTCTAGGGGCGGAATACCCCTTTAATAAGTGAAGTCTAAGAATTGAAGTCTAAGTGGATAATCTGTGCCTACAGGCTGATGAGCTGTAAATCTGGGAATATACTGTATGAGAGATCTGGAAATTCTTCTGTCTTCACATCAAACCAGTCTGACACTTAACTAAGAGCTGAATAAACCAGACATGCAAATCTCTATCCTCTTCCGATAGTTGGCTACAATGTGTCAGAGCTTGTAAAATGTATCCACCTAGATTTTAGATACAACTTTAGCAAACCCTGAGCTGTGAGGATCCACCTACCCAAAGACAGCAAAGTGATCTATCGCAGTGATCTATCAACACAAATACCGAAATTTACTGCAACAACTACATTAAAATGATGGCGCTTGGACACAGCTCCATATTAATAAAGCCCACTGACACGGGGTCATTTTTATGTTAATGATAGAAATAAAGAATTAACTGAGTCTTGTGGACATACAAAGACATCTCTGTTAATTCCTAAAAATAAGAAAGTAAGCTGTCTTTTTGCCTACTGGGGTTGTAATGTAACCAAATTTTTGACATTTCCCTAGTAGAATACACAAAACAACAATGTTTCTGTTACGCCGAGCGCTCCGGGTCCCCGTTCCTCCCCGGAGCGCTCGCCTCATCCTCGTTGCTGCAGCGCCCCGGTCAGATCCACTGACCGGGTGCGCTGCGGTACCGCCTCCAGCCGGGATGCGATTCGCGATGCGGGTGGCGCCCGCTCGCGATGCGCACCCCGGTCCCCGTACCTGACTCGCTCTCCGTCGGTCCTGTCCCGGCGCGCGCGGCCCCGCTCCCTAGGGCGCGCGCGCGCCGGGTCTCTGCGATTTAAAGGGCCACTGCGCCGCTGATTGGCGCAGTGGTTCTAATTAGTGTGTTCACCTGTGCACTCCCTATTTATACCTCACTTCCCCTGCACTCCCTCGCCGGATCTTGTTGCCCTTGTGCCTAGTGAAAGCGTTCCCTTGTTTGTTCCTAGCCCGTGTTCCAGACCTCCTGCCGTTGCCCCTGACTACGATCCTTGCTGCCTGCCCCGACCTTCTGCTACGTCCGACCTTGCCTTTGTCTACTCCCTTGTACCGCGCCTATCTTCAGCAGTCAGAGAGGTTGAGCCGTTGCTAGTGGATACGACCTGGTCACTACCGCCGCAGCAAGACCATCCCGCTTTGCGGCGGGCTCTGGTGAAAACCTGTAGTGACTTAGAACCGGTCCACTAGCACGGTCCTCGCCAATCCCTCTCTGGCACAGAGGATCCACCTCCTACCAGCCGGGATCGTGACAGTAGATCCGGCCATGGATTCCGCTGAGGTGCCGCTGTCAAGTCTTGCCGACATTTTCACGATGATCACCCAACAAAATCACCAGCTGGCATACTTGTCCACCGTGACACAGCAACTGAAGTCACAGTTACAGCAGCTGCAACTGCAACAACCATCTCCTCCGCCGGCTCCTGCAACTCCTCCGCAGCAACCGGCCGCTCCTAACCCCTGCTTGTCCCTGCCGGACAAATTTGATGAGGACTCTAGACTCTGCCGTGGTCTCCTTTCTGGAAAGGCCTTGTCTGGGGCCACACCACTCTGGGACCGCAATGATCCTGCCACAGCCACAGTCCAGTCCTTCTTCGCTGAGGTCCGTGGTGTCTTCGAGGAGCCTGCCCGAGCTTCTTCTGCCGAGACTGCCCTGCTGAACCTGGCCCAGGGTGTTTCTTCCGTTGGCGAGTACGCCATTCAGTTCCGTGCTCTTGCTTCCGAGTTGTCCTGGAATAGTGAGGCTCTCTGCGCGACCTTTAAAAAAGGCCTATCCAGCAACATTAAAGATGTTCTGGCCGCACGAGAGACTCCTGCTAACCTACATGAACTCATTCATCTTGCCACTCGCATTGACATGCGTTTTTCCGGATGGCGTCTGGAGCTCCGCCTGGATATGGACTTTGTTCGCACGAGGCGTTTTTTCTCCCCGGCTCCTCTCTCCTCTGGTCCTCTGCAAACCGTTCCTGTGCCTCCCGCCGTGGAGGCTATGCAAGTTGACCGGTCTCGCTTGACACCTCAAGAGAGGACACGACGCCGCATGGAGAATCTTTGCCTGTACTATGCCGGTACCGAACACTTCCTGAAGGATTGTCCTATCCGTCCTCCCCGCCTGGAAAGACGTACGCTGACTCCGCACAAAGGTGACACAGTTCTTGATGTCAACTCTGCTTCTCCACGCCTTACTGTGCCTGTGCGGATATCTTCCTCTACCTTCTCCTTCTCTACTATGGCCTTCTTGGATTCCGAATCTGCAGGAAATTTTTTTTTGGCCTCTCTTATCAACAGGTTCAACGTCCCTGTGACCAGTCTCGCCGGACCCCTCTACATCAATTGTGTTGACAATGAAAGATTGGACTGTGCCGTGCGTTACCGCACGGAACCCCTCCTAATGTGCATCGGACCTCATCACAAAAAAATTGAGTTTTTTTTCCTCAGGTTCTTTGGCCCCAAGAAGAGGGGGAGACCCAAGGGGGGGGGTACTGTTACGCCGAGCGCTCCGGGTCCCCGTTCCTCCCCGGAGCGCTCGCCTCATCCTCGTTGCTGCAGCGCCCCGGTCAGATCCACTGACCGGGTGCGCTGCGGTACCGCCTCCAGCCGGGATGCGATTCGCGATGCGGGTGGCGCCCGCTCGCGATGCGCACCCCGGTCCCCGTACCTGACTCGCTCTCCGTCGGTCCTGTCCCGGCGCGCGCGGCCCCGCTCCCTAGGGCGCGCGCGCGCCGGGTCTCTGCGATTTAAAGGGCCACTGCGCCGCTGATTGGCGCAGTGGTTCTAATTAGTGTGTTCACCTGTGCACTCCCTATTTATACCTCACTTCCCCTGCACTCCCTCGCCGGATCTTGTTGCCCTTGTGCCTAGTGAAAGCGTTCCCTTGTTTGTTCCTAGCCCGTGTTCCAGACCTCCTGCCGTTGCCCCTGACTACGATCCTTGCTGCCTGCCCCGACCTTCTGCTACGTCCGACCTTGCCTTTGTCTACTCCCTTGTACCGCGCCTATCTTCAGCAGTCAGAGAGGTTGAGCCGTTGCTAGTGGATACGACCTGGTCACTACCGCCGCAGCAAAACCATCCCGCTTTGCGGCGGGCTCTGGTGAAAACCTGTAGTGACTTAGAACCGGTCCACTAGCACGGTCCTCGCCAATCCCTCTCTGGCACAGAGGATCCACCTCCTACCAGCCGGGATCGTGACAGTTTCATCTAATGTGTCCAGTACAGTGGTCCCTTAAGTTACAATATTAATTGGTTCTGGCCATTGTATGTTGAAACCATCGTATGTTGAGACCATAACTCTATGGAAACCTGGTAATTGGTTCTGAAGCCCCTAAAATGTCATCAAAAATAGAGAAAAAAGTGAGGATTAAAGAGAAATAAGTAGAAAACTAATATAATTAAAGCAAATCCTTACATATAACAGTAAGAAAGATCTGCTGGGAGCTGTAAATCACTGTCTGTGTCAGTGTTTCCCAATCAGGGTGCCTCCAGCTGTTGCAAAACTACAACTCCCAGCATGCCCGGACAGCCAAGGGCTGTCCGGGCATGTAAGTTGAGGGATCACTGTACTGGGGGTACCATATTCTCAGTAGCTCAGTCAGACTGCTTGGACCCTCTTGTACATGGAAAGTGGAGTGATTCCTGTTAAAGTGCAGGCCAGCATATAAGAACATTACACAAGAAGCTGCTTTTCTCCCCATCATGGGACTAAAAAAATGTATATTAAAATTATTGAAAATGTATTCTAGTTGAAACATAAAAACATAGAATGTGTAGGTAGATAAGAACCATTCGACTCATGTAGTTTGCCCAATATTCTGAATACTATGGATAGTCCCTGGCTCTCTTATATGAAGTGTAGCCTTATACCTATGTCCATCTTATATGAAGGATAGCCTTATACCTATCTCTATCTTATATGAAGTATAGCCTTATGCCTATCTCTATCTTATATGAAGGATAGCCTTATACCTATCTCTATCTTATATGAAGTATAGCCTTATACATATCTCTATCTTATATGAAGGATAGCCTTATACCTATCTCTATCTTATATGAAGGATAGCCTTATACCTATCTCTATCTTATATGAAGGATAGCCTTATACATATCTCTATCTTATATGAAGGATAGCCTTATACCTATGTCCATCTAATATGAAGGATAGCCTTATACCTATCTCTATCTTATATGAAGGATAGCCTTATACCTATCCCTATCTTATATGAAGGATAGCCTTATACCTATGTCCATCTTATATGAAGGATAGCCTTATACCTATCTCTATCTTATATGAAGGATAGCCTTATACCTATCTCCATCTTATATGAAGGATAGCCTTATACCTATCTCTATCTCATATGAAGGATAGCCTTATACCTATCTCTATCTTATATGAAGAATAGCCTTATACCTATCCCTATCTTATATGAAGGATAGCCTTATACCTATCTCTATCTTATATGAAGGATAGCCTTATACCTATCTCTATCTTATATGAAGGATAGCCTTATACCTATCTCTATCTTATATGAAGGATAGCCTTATGCCTATCTCTATCTTATATGAAGGATAGCCTTATACCTATCTCTATCTTATATGAAGGATAGCCTTTTGCCTATCCCTATCTTATATGAAGGATAGCCTTATACCTATCTCTATCTTATATGAAGGATAGCCTTATATCTATCTCTATCTTATATGAAGGATAGCCTTATACCTATCCCTATCTTATATGAAGGATAGCCTTATACCTATCTCTATCTTATATGAAGGATAGCCTTATACCTATCTCTATCTTATATGAAGGATAGCCTTATACCTATCCCTATCTTATATGAAGGATAGCCTTATACCTATCCCTATCTTATATGAAGGAAAGCCTTATACAAAGTGGACAATACCTTAAAATTTGTAAATTTTTGAAGGAGCCCTTATAATTCTAAAATAGCGGATACAATTAATGAAGACCGCATGTTTTTACCATAATGTCAACTGCAGGCTGGAATAAAGAACTAGAATGAGAGGTACATTATGACACACCAGAAATAGTATTAGCCTTATACCTATCTCTATCTTATATGAAGGATAGCCTTATACCTATCTCTATCTTATATGAAGGATAGCCTTATACCTATCTCTATCTTATATGAAGGATAGCCTTATGCCTATCTCTATCTTATATGAAGGATAGCCTTATACCTATCTCTATCTTATATGAAGGATAGCCTTATGCCTATCCCTATCTTATATGAAGGATAGCCTTCTACCTATCTCTATCTTATATGAAGGATAGCCTTATACCTATCTCTATCTTATATGAAGGATAGCATTATACCTATCTCTATCTTATATGAAGGATAGCCTTATGCCTATCTCTATCTTATATGAAGGATAGCCTTATACCTATCTCTATCTTATATGAAGGATAGCCTTATGCCTATCCCTATCTTATATGAAGGATAGCCTTATACCTATCTCTATCTTATATGAAGGATAGCCTTATATCTATCTCTATCTTATATGAAGGATAGCCTTATACCTATCCCTATCTTATATGAAGGATAGCCTTATACCTATCTTTATCTTATATGAAGGATAGCCTTATACCTATCCCTATCTTATATGAAGGAAAGCCTTATACAAAGTGGACAATACCTTAAAATTTGTAAATTTTTGAAGGAGCCCTTATAATTCTAAAATAGCGGATACAATTAATGAAGACCGCATGTTTTTACCATAATGTCAACTGCAGGCTGGAATAAAGAACTAGAATGAGAGGTACATTATGACACACCAGAAATAGTATTAGCCTTATACCTATCTCTATCTTATATGAAGGATAGCCTTATACCTATCTCTATCTTATATGAAGGATAGCCTTATACCTATCTCTATCTTATATGAAGGATAGCCTTATGCCTATCTCTATCTTATATGAAGGATAGCCTTATACCTATCTCTATCTTATATGAAGGATAGCCTTATGCCTATCCCTATCTTATATGAAGGATAGCCTTCTACCTATCTCTATCTTATATGAAGGATAGCCTTATACCTATCTCTATCTTATATGAAGGATAGCATTATACCTATCTCTATCTTATATGAAGGATAGCCTTATGCCTATCTCTATCTTATATGAAGGATAGCCTTATACCTATCTCTATCTTATATGAAGGATAGCCTTATGCCTATCCCTATCTTATATGAAGGATAGCCTTATACCTATCTCTATCTTATATGAAGGATAGCCTTATATCTATCTCTATCTTATATGAAGGATAGCCTTATACCTATCCCTATCTTATATGAAGGATAGCCTTATACCTATCTTTATCTTATATGAAGGATAGCCTTATACCTATCCCTATCTTATATGAAGGATAGCCTTATACCTATCCCTATCTTATATGAAGGATAGCCTTATACCTATCTTTATCTTATATGAAGGATAGCCTTATACCTATCCCTATCTTATATGAAGGATAGCCTTATACCTATCCCTATCTTATATGAAGGAAAGCCTTATACAAAGTGGACAATACCTTAAAATTTGTAAATTTTTGAAGGAGCCCTTATAATTCTAAAATAGCGGATACAATTAATGAAGACCGCATGTTTTTACCATAATGTCAACTGCAGGCTGGAATAAAGCACAAGAATGAGAGGTACATTATGACACACCAGAAATAGTATTAGCCTTATACCTATCTCTATCTTAAATGAAGGATAGCCTTATACCTATCTCTATCTTATATGAAGGATAGCCTTATGCCTATCCCTATCTTATATGAAGGATAGCCTTATACCTATCTCTATCTTATATGAAGGATAGCCTTATATCTATCTCTATCTTATATGAAGGATAGCCTTATACCTATTGTTACGCCGAGCGCTCCGGGTCCCCGCTCCTCCCCGGAGCGCTCGCTACACTCTCGCTACACTCTCGCTACTGCAGCGCTCCAGTCAGATCCACTGACCCGGTGCGCTGCGATACCGCCTCCAGCCGGGATGCGATTCGCGATGCGCACCCCGGCTCCCGTACCTGACTCGCTCTCCGTCGGTCCTGTCCCGGCGCGCGCGGCCCCGCTCCCTAGGGCGCGCGCGCGCCGGGTCTCTGCAATTTAAAGGGCCACTGCGCCGCTGATTGGCGCAAGTGGTTCTAATCAGTGTGTTCACCTGTGCACTCCCTATGTATACCTCACTTCCCCTGCACTCCCTCGCCGGATCTTGTTGCCATTGTGCCAGTGAAAGCGTTTCCTTGTGTGTTCCTAGCCTGTGTTCCAGACCTCCTGCCGTTGCCCCTGACTACGATCCTTGCTGCCTGCCCCGACCTTCTGCTACGTCCGACCTTGCTTCTGCCTACTCCCTTGTACCGCGCCTATCTTCAGCAGTCAGAGAGGTTGAGCCGTTGCTAGTGGATACGACCTGGTCACTACCGCCGCAGCAAGACCATCCCGCTTTGCGGCGGGCTCTGGTGAAAACCAGTAGTGACTTAGAACCGGTCCACTAGCACGGTCCACGCCAATCCCTCTCTGGCACAGAGGATCCACCTCCTGCCAGCCGGCATCGTGACAGTAGATCCGGCCATGGATCCCGCTGAAGTTCCTCTGCCAGTTGTCGCCGACCTCACCACGGTGGTCGCCCAGCAGTCACAACAGATAGCGCAACAAGGCCACCAGCTGTCTCAACTGACCGTGATGCTACAGCAGCTACTACCACAGCTTCAGCAATCATCTCCTCCGCCAGCTCCTGCACCTCCTCCGCAGCGAGTGGCCGCTTCAGGCCTACGACTATCCTTGCCGGATAAATTTGATGGGGACTCTAAATTTTGCCGTGGCTTTCTTTCTCAATGTTCCCTGCACTTGGAGATGATGTCGGACCAGTTTCCTACTGAAAGGTCTAAGGTGGCTTTCGTAGTCAGCCTTCTATCTGGAAAAGCTCTGTCATGGGCCACACCGCTCTGGGACCGCAATGACCCCGTCACTGCCTCTGTACACTCCTTCTTCTTGGAAATTCGAAGTGTCTTTGAGGAACCTGCCCGAGCCTCTTCTGCTGAGACTGCCCTGTTGAACCTGGTCCAGGGTAATTCTTCCGTTGGCGAGTACGCCGTACAATTCCGTACTCTTGCTTCTGAACTATCCTGGAATAATGAGGCCCTCTGCGCGACCTTTAAAAAAGGCCTATCCAGCAACATTAAAGATGTTCTGGCCGCACGAGAAATCCCTGCTAACCTACATGAACTCATTCATCTAGCCACTCGCATTGATATGCGTTTTTCCGAAAGGCGTCAGGAGCTCCGCCAGGATATGGACTTTGTTCGCACGAGGCGTTTTTTCTCCCCGGCTCCTCTCTCCTCTGGTCCCCTGCAATCCGTTCCTGTGCCTCCCGCCGTGGAGGCTATGCAGGTCGACCGGTCTCGCCTGACACCTCAAGAGAGGACACGACGCCGCATGGAGAATCTCTGCCTGTACTGTGCCGGTACCGAACACTTCCTGAAGGATTGTCCTATCCGTCCTCCCCGCCTGGAAAGACGTACGCTGACTCCGCACAAAGGTGAGACAGTCCTTGATGTCAACTCTGCTTCTCCACGTCTTACTGTGCCTGTGCGGATATCTGCCTCTACCTTCTCCTTCTCTACTATGGCCTTCTTGGATTCCGGATCTGCAGGAAATTTTATTTTAGCCTCTCTCATCAACAGGTTCAACATCCCAGTGACCAGTCTCGCCAGACCCCTCTACATCAATTGTGTTAACAATGAAAGATTGGACTGTACCATACGTTTCCGCACGGAGCCCCTCCTAATGTGCATCGGACCTCATCACGAGAAAATTGAGTTTTTGGTCCTCCCCAATTGCACTTCCGAAATTCTCCTCGGACTACCCTGGCTTCAACACCATTCCCCAACCCTGGATTGGTCCACTGGGGAGATCAAGAGTTGGGGTTCCTCTTGTTTCAAGGACTGCCTTAAACCGGTTCCCAGTTCTCCTTGCCGTGACCCTGTGGTTCCCCCTGTAACCGGTCTCCCTAAGGCCTATATGGACTTTGCGGATGTTTTTTGCAAAAAACAAGCTGAGACTCTACCTCCTCACAGGCCTTATGACTGTCCTATTGACCTCCTCCCGGGCACTACTCCACCCCGGGGCAGAATTTATCCTCTCTCTGCCCCAGAGACTCTTGCTATGTCTGAGTACATCCAGGAGAATTTAAAAAAGGGCTTTATCCGCAAATCCTCCTCTCCTGCCGGAGCCGGATTTTTCTTTGTGTCCAAAAAAGATGGCTCCCTACGTCCTTGCATTGACTACCGCGGTCTTAATAAAATCACGGTAAAGAACCGCTACCCCCTACCTCTCATCTCTGAACTCTTTGATCGCCTCCAAGGTGCCCACATCTTTACCAAACTGGACTTAAGAGGTGCTTATAATCTCATCCGCATCAGAGAGGGGGATGAATGGAAAACGGCATTTAACACTAGAGATGGACACTTTGAGTATCTGGTCATGCCCTTTGGCCTGTGCAACGCCCCTGCCGTCTTCCAAGACTTTGTTAATGAAATTTTTCGTGATCTCTTATATTCCTGTGTTGTTGTGTATCTGGACGATATCCTGATTTTTTCTGCCAACCTAGAAGAACACCGCCAGCATGTCCGCATGGTTCTTCAGAGACTTCGTGACAATCAACTTTATGCCAAAATGGAGAAATGTCTGTTTGAATGTCAATCTCTTCCTTTCCTAGGATACTTGGTCTACAATACTTTGGACTACAAATGGATCCAGACAAACTCTCTGCCGTCTTAGATTGGCCACGCCCCTCCGGACTCCGTGCTATCCAACGTTTTTTGGGGTTCGCCAATTATTACAGACAATTTATTCCACATTTTTCTACCATTGTGGCTCCTATCGTGGCTTTAACCAAAAAGAATGCCAATCCTAAGTCATGGCCTCCTCTGGCACAGAGGATCCACCTCCTGCCAGCCGGCATCGTGACACCTATCTCTATCTTATATGAAGGATAGCCTTATGCCTATCTCTATCTTATATGAAGGATAGCCTTATGCCTATCTCTATCTTATATGAAGGATAGCCTTATGCCTATCTCTATCTTATATGAAGGGTAGCCTTATACCTATCTCTATCTTATATGAAGGATAGCCTTATACCTATCTCTATCTTATATGAAGGATAGCCTTATGCCTATCTCTATCTTATATGAAGGATAGCCTTATACCTATCTCTATCTTATATGAAGGATAGCCTTATACCTATCTCTATCTTATATGAAGAATAGCCTTATGCCTATCTCTATCTTATATGAAGGGTAGCCTTATACCTATCTCTATCTTATATGAAGGATAGCCTTATACCTATCTCTATCTTATATGAAGGATAGCCTTATGCCTATCTCTATCTTATATGAAGGATAGCCTTATACCTATCTCTATCTTATATGAAGGATAGCCTTATGCCTATCCCTATCTTATATGAAGGATAGCCTTATACCTATCTCTATCTTATATGAAGGATAGCCTTATATCTATCTCTATCTTATATGAAGGATAGCCTTATACCTATCCCTATCTTATATGAAGGATAGCCTTATACCTATCTCTATCTTATATGAAGGATAGCCTTATACCTATCTCTATCTTATATTAAGGATAGCCTGATACCTATCCCTATCTTATATGAAGGAAAGCCTTATACAAAGTGGACAATACCTTAAAATTTGTAAACTTTTGAAGGAGCCCTTATAATTCTAAAATAGCGGATACAATTAATGAAGACCGCATGTTTTTACCATAATGTCAACTGCAGGCTGGAATAAAGCACAAGAATGAGAGGTACATTATGACACACCAGAAATAGTATTAGCCTAATACTTATTAGGATGAACATGTTCCATTCTTTTTCAGTAATAAATAAGGGAACCTTGTTGTGCTATGTTTAGTCATAAGGCACGGTCATTTTTTTATGTTATTCTGCTGTTTATGGTGACTTGGAGTATTGGCTGTTACGCCTAGCGCTCCGGGTCCCCGCTCCTCCCCGGAGCGCTCACGGCGCCTTTCTCCCTGCAGCTCCCCGGTCAGCGCTGACCGGGAGCACTGCCCTGTCATGGCCGTTGGGGATGCGATTCGCACAGCGGGACGCGCCCGCTCGCGAATCGCATCCCAGGTCACTTACCCGTTCCCGTCTCCTGCGGTCATGTGCTGGCGCGCGCGGCTCCGCTCTCTAGGGCGCGCGCGCGCCAGCTCCCTGAGACTTAAAGGGCCAGTGCACCAATGATTGGTGCCTGGCCCAATTAGCTTAATTGGTTCCCATCTGTTTCCTGGCTATATCTAGTCTCCTCCCTTGCACTTCCTTGCCGGATCTTGTTGCCCTTGAGCCTAGTGAAAGCGTTTTTGTGTGTTTATACCCTGTGTACCAGAACTTTGCTATCTCCCCTGACTACGAACCTTGCCGCCTGCCCCCGACCTTCTGCTTCGTCCGACTTTGCTTCTGCCTACTCCCTTGTACCTCGCCTATCTTCAGCAGCCAGAGAGGTGAGCCGTTGCTAGTGGATACGACCTGGTCACTACCGCCGCAGCAAGACCATCCCGCTTTGCGGCGGGCTCTGGTGAAAACCTGTAGTGTCTTAGAACCGGTCCACTAGCACGGTCCTCGCTATCCCTCTCTGGCACAGAGGATCCACTACCTGCCAGCCGGCATCGTGACAGTAGATCCGGCCATGGATCCCGCTGAAGTTCCTCTGCCTGTTGTCGCCGACCTCCCCACACTGGTCGCCCAGCAAGCCCCCAGATTGCCCAACAAGATCACCAGCTGTCGTACTTGACCACCATGACTCAGCAACTCCAGTCGCAGCTACAGCAGATTCAGTCTCAGCTACAGCAGCAGCAACCATCTCCTCCGCCAGCTCCTGCACCTCTTCCGCAGCGAGTGGCCACTCCTAGCCTCCGCCTGTCTTTGCCGGACAAATTTAATGGGGACTCTAAGTTTTGCCGTGGCTTTCTTTCCCAATGTTCCCTGCATCTGGAGATGATGTCGGATCAGTTTCCTACTGAAAGGTCTAAGGTGGCTTTCGTAGTCAGCCTTCTGTCTGGAAAAGCCCTGTCATGGGCCACACCGCTCTGGGACCGCGATGACCCCGTCACTGCCTCTGTACACTCCTTCTTCTCGGAAATTCGAAGTGTCTTTGAGGAACCTGCCCGAGCCTCTTCTGCTGAGACTGCCCTGCTGAACCTGGTCCAGGGTAATTCCTCCGTTGGCGAGTACGCCATACAATTCCGTACTCTTGCTTCTGAACTATCCTGGAATAATGAGGCTCTCTGCGCGACCTTTAAAAAAGGCCTATCCAGCAACATTAAGGATGTTCTGGCCGCACGAGAGACTCCTGCTAACCTGCATGAACTCATTCATCTAGCCACTCGCATTGACATGCGTTTTTCTGAGAGGCATCAAGAGCTCCGCCAGGAAAAGGACTTAGATCTCTGGACACCTCTCCCACAGTCTCCACTGCAATCTGCGCCTAGGCCTCCCGCCGAGGAGGCCATGCAAGTGGATCGGTCTCGCCTGACCCTGGAAGAGAGGAATCGCCGTAAGGAAGAGAATCTTTGTCTGTACTGTGCCAGTACTGAACATTTTTTGGTGGATTGCCCAATCCGTCCTCCACGTCTGAGAAACGCACGCTCGCACTCAGCTCTCGTGGGTGTGGCGTCTCTTGATGCCAAGTCGGCTTCTCCACGTCTCACGGTACCTGTTCGGATTTCCACTTCAGCCAGCTCTCCCCTCTCAGCCGTGGCCTGTCTGGACTCTGGAGCTTCTGGGAATTTTATTCGGGAGTCCTTTGTGAATAAATTCCATATTCCGGTGACCCGTCTTGTCAAGCCACTCCACATTTCCGCGGTCAACGGAGCCAGGTTGGACTGTACCATACGTTTCCGCACGGAGCCCCTTCTTATGAGCATCGGATCTCATCACGAGAGGATTGAACTTTTGGTCCTCCCCAATTTCACCTCGGAAATTCTCCTTGGACTTCCCTGGCTTCAACTTCATTCCCCAACCCTGGATTGGTCCACTGGGGAGATCAAGAGTTGGGGGTCCTCTTGTGCCAAGAACTGTCTAAAACCGGTTCCCAGTAACCCTTGCCGTAACTCTGTGGTTCCTCCTGTATCCGGTCCCCCTAAGGTCATTAAGGACTCTGCCTGCCACAGGAAATGCCCCTCCCCCCCTCCCAGTTCCATCAGGCAAGCTTCTGTGTCCCCTCATGGCCCTCGTCCTGGTGTCACACTGCCCCGTGCCAGGTCTCGCCCTCTGCCCTCTCTCCCCATTCCTACTCCTGCGGTTCTGCCTGCCGTTGAGGAATCCCTCCATCCTTTCCCGGTGTCCTCATCCCAGGGGAGGCAGTTACCCTATAAAGAGAAGGGGAGACCTAAGGGGGGGGGTACTGTTACGCCTAGCGCTCCGGGTCCCCGCTCCTCCCCGGAGCGCTCACGGCGCCTTTCTCCCTGCAGCTCCCCGGTCAGCGCTGACCGGGAGCACTGCCCTGTCATGGCCGTTGGGGATGCGATTCGCACAGCGGGACGCGCCCGCTCGCGAATCGCATCCCAGGTCACTTACCCGTTCCCGTCTCCTGCGGTCATGTGCTGGCGCGCGCGGCTCCGCTCTCTAGGGCGCGCGCGCGCCAGCTCCCTGAGACTTAAAGGGCCAGTGCACCAATGATTGGTGCCTGGCCCAATTAGCTTAATTGGTTCCCATCTGTTTCCTGGCTATATCTAGTCTCCTCCCTTGCACTTCCTTGCCGGATCTTGTTGCCCTTGAGCCTAGTGAAAGCGTTTTTGTGTGTTTATACCCTGTGTACCAGAACTTTGCTATCTCCCCTGACTACGAACCTTGCCGCCTGCCCCCGACCTTCTGCTTCGTCCGACTTTGCTTCTGCCTACTCCCTTGTACCTCGCCTATCTTCAGCAGCCAGAGAGGTGAGCCGTTGCTAGTGGATACGACCTGGTCACTACCGCCGCAGCAAGACCATCCCGCTTTGCGGCGGGCTCTGGTGAAAACCTGTAGTGTCTTAGAACCGGTCCACTAGCACGGTCCTCGCTATCCCTCTCTGGCACAGAGGATCCACTACCTGCCAGCCGGCATCGTGACATTGGCTGCTTTCCTAATAGAACAAATAGAATCGTATTACAATACAATGGAAGGTTAAGGGGTTGTCCCTTTCTTTATCAATGACACTCAACTTCCTGTGTTGGGGCCTTTTGTGCTTCAATACTGTTTTCTTTCACTAATATATGTTCAATGTAGTAAACAATAACGCTACTGAAATTGTTAGGGCTGATGCGCGGTGATCAAACACATCCTTCTGTATTCTCCTGGCATTCTAGCTAAGCTAAGCTAAGCTTCTATGGTTCTCCAGGATTCAGGGACCAATTGTGTCTACTGGAAATATTTGGTATAGAGAAGCTCCATTAGGACATAGCTCTGATAACTGTACTGTAAAGCCAGCCAAATACATTATTATCAACCCTCTGATTTCAGTAGGACCAGGTAACCATGTAATAGTTATGGTAGCCTCTTAACTCTCCCCTGATGCAAGTATGGCTTCCATGTGATTATTCCTGCATGGACAGATCAGTGTCCCATTAACTATAATGGCCCTAATGTAATTGTAACGTGTCACTGTCATTTGCCCAGACATATCAAAAGTTCAGATCACACCGGGTCCCAGTACTGAGACCTAAGTTCATGCCTCACTCCAAGACTGTCACTCAAACCCGACTCATTCCCAGTAGACAATAATGGAGTGAATGAACCTAACTTGGCAGGTTAAGAGGCAGTGGGGCATACTGGGAGTTGTATTTTTTCAACATCTGGTGATCTGTAGTTTAGAGACAACTGTTTTAAAAGGGAGGGGAATGTTGAGCTCCACTGGGAATGGTGATGGATCAAGTGTTATCTATATACTAGTTTCACTTTTACTACATTACTGTCTATGCTAACGGGAAAGACATTACTGAAATGATCTGTACAGAACAGGACACCGGGCGTATCCATACGCCCCTGTTTCACAGTCCTTAAGGACTGAGGGCATATGGGTACGCCCGTGGGAATTCCGGTATCAATCAGCAGGCACCCCCTGCAAACCCCTGAGGGGGTCCTGAGACCCCCCCCCCCATGTAGGCAATCGCCGCAAATCGCCCATCAATTCAGACCGGCGATTTGCGGCTATTCCGGGTCAATCAGGTCTCTGGTGACCTGGAAAAAAAAGGGTGAATGGGCCTGTCCGAGACAGCCCCATTCACCCTTACCCAGCAGGAGTGAGGTGGCACGGGTGCCACCTCATGATAACCTTATTGATCAGTTGGAACGACCGACCAATCACGACCCTGTTGGTCGGTGATTGGGATGGCGATCGGAGCGGAGATCGGGGGCCAGCGGGGGTCTCCTACCTTGCTCTGGTTCTGCGGGGGTCCCCTCTGGTGTGGTGGTGACTACAGGAGCAGCAGGATCGGTGGCAGCAGCAGCAGCGGTCCCGGCGGCAGGATACAGCAGGAAGTGAGGCCTGTTCACTTCCTGCTGCTGCTTAGCAACAACTCTTGGCATGCCAAGCCAAAGGGCATGCTGGGAGTTGTAGTTATGCAACAGGTAGAGTTCCAACTACAACTCCTAGCATGCCCTTTGGTAGTCTGTGCATGCTGGGGGTTGTAGTTATGTAACAGCTGGAGGCACATTTTTTTATGAAAAAGTGTGCCTCCAGCTGTTGCAAAACTGCAACTCTCAGCATGCCATTCGACTGTTATGAATGCTGATTGTTGCAGTTTTGCAACAGCTGGAGACACACTGGTTGCGAAACACTGAGTTAAGTAACAAACTCTCAGTGTTTCGCAACCAATGTGCCTCCAGCTGTTGCATAGCTACAACTCTCAACATGTATGGTCTGTCGTTGCATGCTGGGAGTTGTAGGTTTGCCCCCCCCCCATGTGAATGTACAGGGTACATTCACACGGGTGGGTTTACAGCGAGTTTTCTGTTGCAAGTTTGAGGTGCGAAAATTTTCCGTCGCAGCTGAAACACCCAGCGAGAAACTCACTGTGAACCCGCCCATGTGAATGTACCCTAAAAACACTACACTAAATAAAAAGTAAAACACTACATATACATTTACCCCTACACAGTCCCCCCCCCCCCCAATAAAAAAAAAAACATCTTGTACGGCACTGTTTCCAAAACAGAGCCTCCAGCTGTTGAAAAAACAACAACTCACAGTATTGTGGCACAGCCAATGACTGTCATGGCATGCTGGGAGTTTTGCAACAGCTGGAGACACCCTGTTTGGGAATCAGTGCCTTAGGGTATTTTTGTGGCAGGTTTCAAATCCCCAATTTAGGCCTCAAATGCGCATGACGCTCGGGAGTGAGAGAGCCATGTGCAGTTGAGGTCTAAATTGGTGATTTGCACAGGGGTGGCTGATTTTACAGCGGTTCTGACATAAACGCAAAACAATAAATGCCCACATGTGACCCCATTTTGGAAACTACACCCCTCACGGAATGTAACAAGGGGTATTGTGAGCCTTAACACCCCACAGGTGTTTGACGAATTTTCGTTAAAGTTGGATGTGACAACTGACAATGAAAAAAAAATTTTTTTTTCACGAAAATGCTGGTGTTACCCTACATTTTTCATTTTCACAAGGGAGAATAGGAAAAAAGCCCCCCCCCCCCCCCAATTTGTAGCCCCATTTCTTCTGAGTAAGAACCTACCCCACATGTGGATGTAAAGTGCTCTGCGGGCAAACTACAATGCTCAGAAGTGAAGGAGCGCCATTGTGCTTTTGGCAAGAGAATGTGTCCGAAATTGAAGGCCATGTGTGTTTACAAAGCCCCCATAGGGCCAGAACAGTGGACCCCCCCACATGTGACCCCATTTTTTAAACTACACCCCTCACGTAATATTAAGGGGTACAGTGTGCATTTACACCCCATAGGTGTCTGACAGAGTTTTGGAACAGTGGTCCGTGAAAATGAAAAATTTTATTTTTCATTTGCACAGCCCACTGTTCCAAAGATCTATCAAACGCCAGTGGGGTGTAAATGCTCACTGCACCCCTTATTAAATTCTGTGAGGGGTGTAGTTTGCAAAATGGGGTCACATTTGGGGCGTCCACTGTTTTGGCACCATGGGGAGCTTTGTAAATGCACATGGCCTCCCACTTCTATTCCAACCAAATTCTCTCACCAAAAGCTCAATGGTGCTTCTTCTCTTCTGAGCACTGTAGTTAGCCCGCAGAACACTTTACATTCATATATGGGGTATTTCCATACTCAGAAGCAGTGGGGTTACACATTTTGGGAAGCTTTTTCTCCAATTACCCCTTGTGAAAATGAAAAATTTGGGGTAACACCAGCATTTTAGTGAAAAAAATCTATTTTTTCATTTCGACGTCCAACTTTAGCGGAAATTTGCCAAGCACCTGTGGGGGGCTTTTTCTCCTTTTACCCCTTGTAAAATTTCAAAATACTGGGTCTACATGAACAAAAAAGTAACAACAAAAAAACGTGGTCTCAAATGGCTGGAGGTGCTCAACCCCAAATGCAGTTGTGCATCTATACTGGGGGAGCAGATCCTGCCCTTGTAGTCCGTTGCTAGGGGCGATCCCCAGCATAAAAATGCATACAATGGAGGATGCCTGCAGCGGACTACAAGTGCCACAATAGAATCCTACACCAGATAAACAGTGTGGATGTGTAACAATTAGAATAATACAATACAGAAATTTAGGTGCACTACTGTGGTAGATGTATACAGTGACATTGGCTAATCCCTCAACACTGATGTTAAAATTGAGACATTCGCCAGTGTATCCTTATATAAAGGACACACCAGAGCCCGCACACCAACGCCAAGGTTTCTCAGATGGCACGGGACCTAACGCTAACCTACGTGTTCGTAATAAGAAAAAACCAGGGGCCAGTGGGCAATTACAGCAGCACTAGGTCGACATGCAGCCTGCTCCCAGTTCCCTCCAGCGTGACTGAGCACACATACAATGGAAGGGGGGAGAGAGGCTACAAGCCCCACCCAAGTTGGCTGATATAGGTGCATGGCCTCACAGGTGCAACCCTAATGCTGCCTGGAAAGTGTTCAAGGTGCATTAACATATGGAGTTTACACACCTCCACGTATAAATTTACAAACAACAACAAAAAACGTGGTCTCAAATGGCTGGAGGTGCTCAACCCCAAATGCAGTTGTGCATCTATACTGGGGGAGCAGATCCTGCCCTTGTAGTCCGTTGCTAGGGGCGATCCCCAGCATAAAAATGCATACAATGGAGGATGCCTGCAGCGGACTACAAGTGCCACAATAGAATCCTACACCAGATAAACGGTGTGGATGTGTAACAATTAGAATAATACAATACAGAAATTTAGGTGCACTACTGTGGTAGATGTATACAATGACATTGGCTAATCCCTCAACACTGATGTTAAAATTGAGACATTCGCCAGTGTATCCTTATATAAAGGACACACCAGAGCCCACACACCAACGCCAAGGTTTCTCAGATGGCACGGGACCTAACGCTAACCTACCTGTGCGTAATAAGCAAAAACCAGGGGCCAGTGGGCAATTACAGCAGCACTAGGTCGACATGCAGCCTGCTCCCAGTTCCCTCCAGCGTGACTGAGCACACATACAATGGAAGGGGGGAGAGAGGCTACAAGCCCCACCCAAGTTGGCTGATATAGGTGCATGGCCTCACAGGTGCAACCCTAATGCTGCCTGGAAAGTGTTCAAGGCGCATTAACATATGGAGTTTACACACCTCCACGTATAAATTTACATCTACCACAGTAGTGCACCTAAATTTCTGTATTGTATTATTCTAATTGTTACACATCCACACCGTTTATCTGGTGTAGGATTCTATTGTGACACTTGTAGTCCGCTGCAGGCATCCTCCATTGTATGCATTTTTATGCTGGGGATCGCCCCTAGCAACGGACTACAAGGGCAGGATCTGCTCCCCCAGTATAGATGCACAACCGCATTTGGGGTTGAGCACCTCCAGCCATTTGAGACCACGTTTTTTGTTGTTGTTTGTAAATTTATACGTGGAGGTGTGTAAACTCCATGGGGGAGATTTATCAAAGGATTTAGACTGGTTTTTCTTGTCTAAATTTGTCGCACATAAAGTCGCAGTCTAAATCTGTGCGACTTTTCAGCGACTTTTGCTCTAGAGGATTTTTAGAACATGATGCATGCAAGTCTATTTTAGACTGAAATGCATTGAAAAATGCATTGGTGCTGAATTTATCAAGTGCGACTTTTCAGCGACAAGTCGCATAGGCTGAAAGTACGCCGAAATGTCAGACCATGTTGGAGCAGGTTTAAATATAGACTAAAGCATAGATCATGCAGTCTGTGCACAGAATTTATCAAGAGCCGTGCGCCATTTGATAAATTAGGTGCACAATAGACCAGACTAACCCTCTGTAGTTTGGTCTATATTGATGCGGGACATAGACAACTTTTATAAATCTCCCCCCATATGTTAATGCGCCTTGAACACTTTCCAGGCAGCATTAGGGTTGCACCTGTGAGGCCATGCACCTATATCAGCCAACTTGGGTGGGGCTTGTAGCCTGTCTCTCCCTCCTCCCATTGTATGTGTGCTTAGTCATGCTGGAGGGAACTGGGAGCAGGCTGCATGTCGACCTAGTGCTGCTGTAATTGCCCACTGGCCCCTGGTTTTTGCTTATTACGCACAGGTAGGTTAGCGTTAGGTCCCGTGCCATCTGAGAAACCTTGGCGTTGGTGTACGGGCTCTGGTGTGTCCTTTATATAAGGATACACTGGCGAATGTCTCAATTTTAACATCAGTGTTGAGGGATAGCCAATGTCACTGTATACATCTACCACAGTAGTGCACCTAAATTTCTGTATTGTAATGAACAAAAAAGTGTAAAAAAATTGAGATTTAGAATTTTCTCCTTCAACTTACTGCTATTCCTATGAAACATCTTAAGGGTTAACACACTTTCTGAAAGTTATTTTGAATACTTTGTGGGGTGCAGTTTTTATAATGGGATAATTTATGGGGTATTTCTAATATGAAGACCCCTCAAATCCACTTCAAATATGAACTGGTCCCTGAAAAATTCAGATTTTGAAACTTTTGTGAAAAATTGGAAAATTGCTGCTGAACTTTGAAGCCCTCTGGTGTATTCCAAAAGTAAAAACATCTCAACTTTATGATGCAAATATAAAGTAGACATATTGTATATGTGAATAAATATATAATTTATTTGGAATATCGATTTTCCTTACAAGCAGAGAGTTTCAAAGTTAGAAAAATGCAAAATTTTCTAAATTTTCATGAAATTTGGGGATTTTCACCATGAAAGGATACAAGTAACGGCGAAAATTTAGCACTGTGTTAAAGTAGAATATTCCACGAAAAAACACTCTTGGAATCAGAATAATTGGTAAAAGCATCCCAGAGTTTTTAATGCATAAAGTGACAGTGGTCAGAATTGCAAAAAAGGGCTCAGTCCTTAAGGTGAAAAAGGGCTCAGTCCTTAAGGGATTAAAGATACAACATTCTAATATACATAACATAGGGGATAATATACATTTACAGTAGAACAGATGCCACCCTAATCAGCAAATCTCCGATCCATCCACACCAGTCCCCCATAAGCATGTTCCAATACTTACATACC
The DNA here is from genome assembly GCF_029499605.1 of Hyla sarda. Lineage (NCBI taxonomy): Eukaryota > Metazoa > Chordata > Amphibia > Anura > Hylidae > Hyla > Hyla sarda. The sequence goes on from NC_079193.1 coordinate 316,993,996, forward strand.
ATGTCCCCCTCTGTTCAGCATGTCCCCCATCCCTACACACAGTGTCCACGATCCCTTATTACTAGTGTTTTCCAACCAAGGTGCCTCCAACTGCTGCAAAAGATAGGCAAAGGCTGTCCGGGCATGCTGGGAGTTGTAGTTTTTCCACGTCTGGCAGCACCGTGGTTGGGAAACACCGCTCCACTTAATGACCCCATCCTCCACCTGTCCCTCTTTCTTTCACACAGTGTCCTATCCCGCAAAATAAGTGTTTCTCAACCAGGGTGCCTTCAACTGCTGCAAACTATAACTTTCAGCATGCCCAGACAGCCAAATGTCTGGGCATGCTGGGAGTTGTAGTTTTGCAACGTCTGGAAGCACCCTGGTAGGGAAACACTGTTCCACTTAGTGACCCCATCTTCAGTATGTTCGCCATTCTTTCCACAGTGTCCCTCGACTGCGCAAAATACACCTACCCCTATTAACTGACCATAATATACCCCCCCCATTTCTCATAATAAATGACATAACACATGTTAACCTTCTTAATTTGATGTGGGGGTCGGCCACAGCTTTATTGAATTATCTTAACACAGATATAAAACAACCTCCAACCTCCTGTAGGTTGGCGAGCAGAGAGGAAGCACACTGCCAGCCGCCGGCATTGGCCGAAGGGCAACTAACCATCCACCTCCAGTATTGGTAGAAATTTACTCCTGTGCCGCCAGCTGTGACTTCAAAATACAAATACTTGGAAAAGAACCAGCAACCGCAGCCGAGTTGTAACCAGCCTCCAGGCAAGCGAATCTGCCAAGACAACAACCAACCAAAACATCCCACAAAAAAAATAAAGCAAAATGCCAAGAAATGATAAGTGGGAAGGAAATTTTATTTTATTTATTTATTTTTTAAACAGGGGGCTACAAAACACAAGAGTAAAACAAAAAAGGGGGCAGGAGGGCCTGAACTCCTGCTGTCAACAACCAGGTTAGAGGAAGAGGAGGGGACAAGCAGGGGCTTATGTCCCCTAACATGACCACCCCTTCCTGTTCTAAGACCAATCCCCCCCCCCCTGGTTAAACCCCTAAGCTGCATGAGACAGGGGGGAGGAGGGAGGAGAGCTGAGTACCTGAGCTGCATATATACCATTCGCACAGTTCGTGCCACCTAGCCCTATATGGCCCAGTGGCATCCAGCGAAATACACCTACACCTATTAACTGACCATAATGTACCCCCCCCCCTTTCCCATACTGAATGACATAACACATGTTAAACTTCTTAAGTGGATGTGGGGGTCGGCCACAGCTTTATTAAATTATCTTAATATAGATATAAAACAACCTCCAACCTCCTGTAGGTTGGCGACCAGAGAGGAAGCGCACTGCCAGCCGCCAGCATTGGCCGACAGGCAACTCAGCCATCCACCTTCATTATTGCTAGAAATTTACTCCTGCACCGCCACAGGAGGAGCTCAGGTATACTCATAATGAGCTCTGACCCACAGCTAACACATACAAGGCTTGCTCGATACCATCTTGCAGCCCCAATAAGAAAATATCAAGCCATGTGTCGTTAAGGTGAACATAAGGTGACTAACTACAACACCCGACCGTGCCCAGACATATTGAGCCATGCGGGGGTTAACTGAGCGGAGAGCCCTTTCAACTTCCGCAGCATCCCTCGTCCCCTGCCAGGTGACTCTGGGGACAATCTCGGACCAAACAATTATGACTTCCGAGAAGAGTAGGATGATCCTCTCTAAGTCATTCATCATTAATGTGATCAATTCGGAAACCGTCATGGAACTTAAGATCATTCCCACCAGCATGGATAACCAGAACCAACGGCGAGAGGGAAGGACCTGCAATCTGAACAGACTCTGTCAGCACCCGTGACCAGGGCAGGCCACTGATGCCTCTCCAATGGACAGCAATCTGCTGGAAACCCAACGACCTTCCCCCCCGGGCGCCACAAATCCCTCTAAGCAGCCCGGTAAACATACGAATGACTCACGATGTGGACCATCAGGGGGGCGAGACCCTGAAAGAAAAACACATCAAAGAAGCAATGCAAGTCACACATAACTGGCATAGCAAGCAGACTTCCATCGCCCTATCCGCTGGATTTCAGAGACAGGAAAACCCAACCTAGCAGCTTCCATAGCAGCCCCGATCCAAAAAGAGTGAGACCCATAATCCGAAGGGGGCACCCAAGTGGCTGATAAGCAGCAAGTGAAAACTGAAACAAACTGGTACCTAGTGAGAGAGGAACCCGTATCATGAGTCAAAAACCAATCACCCACTGCCCAAACTGCCAAAAAGGATATCAAAAGAACTGGACACGACACTCCCCCAACAACTTGGATCTGATGCCAGAAGCCCTGACCCAACTGATCCGTTTTTGAGCGCCTAATGCGCATCTGAACCCCCCCCTCGTGAACAAAACATCTTCCAGAAAAAGGCCCCCCGCAGCACGAGCCGATGTGGGAACCAACTCGCCCAACCACAATACACCAAAAAATGCCAAAGAAAAAGCAGCATGGAAATGGGAAACTTCATAACCGGAGGAACAAACCGACTCAGCCACGCGCATAAGTGTATCCAAAAGCGAGAAAGAAATTGGATGCCGCTATTCCTTATGGACATGCACCCGCTGCCAACCCTTAACCCCTACAGGACCCATGACGTACCTGTACGTCATGAGTCCGCTCCCGTTCTATAACGCGGGGCAACATCATAGCGGGTTGGGCCCGGCCTTTAGGCCGGGACTCGTGGCTAATGGAGCGTGGCACTGATCGCGGTGCAGTGTGCTATTAACCCTTTCGATGCGGCGTTCAAAGTTGAATGCCGCATCTAAAGTGAAAGTAAATCGTTGCCGGTTAGCTCAGGGGGCTGTTCGGGATGTCCGCGGTGAAATCACGGCATCCCGAACAGCTGCGACACAGCAGGAGGGTCCCTTACCTTGCCTTCTGGTGTCCAATCGCCGAATGACTGCTCAGTGCCTGAGATCCAGGCATGAGCAGTCAAGCGGCAGAATCATCGATCAGTGGTTTCCTATGAGAAACTACTGATCAATGTAAAAGATCAGTGTGCGCAGTGTTATAGCCCCCTATGGGAGCTATAACATTGCAAAAAAAAAAAGTGTCAAAAAAAGTGAATAAAGATCATTTAACCCCTTGCCTAATAAAAGTTTGAATGGCCCCCCTTTTCCCATAAAAAAAACTGTGTAAATAAAAATAAACATAGGTGGTATCACCTCGTGTGGAAATTTCCGATTTATAAAAATATATTGTTAATTAAACCTCACGGTCAATGGCGTATGCGCAAAAAAAATTCTAAAGTCCAAAATAGTGTATTTTTGGTCACTTTTTATAAAATGAAAAAATAAGTCTTATGAATACAAAAATGGTACCTCTAAAAACTTCAGATCACAGTGCAAAAAAGGAGCCCTCATACCGCCCCATAAGCGGAAAAATAAAAAAGTTATAGGGGTCAGAAGATGACAATTTTAAACATATACATTTTTAGTTATGATTTTTTCCAGAAGTATGACAAAATCAAACCTATACAAGTAGGGTATCATTTTAATTGTATGGACCTACAGAATAAAGATAAGGTGTAATTTTTACCGAAAAAAAATGTACTGCATAGAAATGGAAGCCCCCAAAAGTTACAAAATGGCGTTTTTTTTCCAATTTTGTATCACAATGATTTTTTTTTCCATTTCGCCGTAGATGTTTGGGTAAAATGACTGATGTTATTATTCACTGATGTGAATTGGTGGCGCAAATAATAAGCCATCATATGGATTTTTAGGTGCAAAATTAAAAGAGTTATTATTTTTTAAAGGTAAGGAGGAAAAAACTAAAATGCAAAAACTGAAAACCCCAGGGTCCTTAAGGGGTTAAGCGCCTGTTGTACACAAAAATGTTTAGTGACATCGGCCCATCCCCGCAATTTCAATTGAAAGCCAACCCCTCACAGGTGCCATCTGGTCACCGTCGCGGAGGCCCCCGAGGCCTGCAGCGCCAACAAATAGTCAACACTGATAGAAAAATGCACATCATACCCCTGCAAAAAAATCCCTTGAGCCAGCAGCAAGCAACCAGTCCCTCCAAGCCTTACCGTGACCTGACCAGGTGGCCGGCACCACCGAGGATGCAATCAGCGGCAGCAGTCCTGTGACACCAGTTCCCACATCTCCAGCGGGCAAGGCAAGCCCTCAGGAGCCGCTCCCGTGCACAGATCCCTAAACTCCTGGAAACGGAAAGGAGACAACAAGTCAGCCAAAACATTGTCAACCCCGGGAACATGACGGAAACGGAACCATAAGTTATGTTCCAGACACCAGAGAACCAAGCGACAAAGCAAGGCCAAAACCGGGAGAGAAAAGGAAGACAGGACGTTAATACAATGGACTACACTGAGGTTGTCTGTCCAAAAACACACCTTGCGATCCTTAAGCTTAGAACCCCAAAGTTCAACAGCCACAATGATGGGGAACAGCTCCAACAGTGTCATATTACGACATAACCCTTCCTCTCTCCACGCCGCAGGGCAAGGCTCGGCACTCCAATCACCACCACAAATGGCTCCATAACCTGCAGATGAAGCTGCGTCAGTAAACAGTGCAAACTCAGTGTTGTAGACCTCTGGGGCTTGAAAACAGGTCCAGCCATTGTAGCGCCACAGGAACTCGCGCCACAGGAACAGGTCCGCCCTCAACAGAAATGAGAGATGAATCCGGTGCTCAGGTCTCCTGACTCCCTTAGTCGCCAAAGAGAGACGTCTAGAAAAAACCCTGCCTATTGGCATAATGTGGCAAGCAAAGACAAGGAGACCCAAGAGGGACTGCATCTGCTTCAAAGTGACCTTAGAAACCCCACAGAAACCATCAATAAGCCCCATCAACTGGGCCAATTTGTCATTGGGGAGCGTAAACACCATGCCCACCAAGTCTATTTTAATCCCCAGGAAGGACATGGTGGTAGGAAGGCCCTTAGTCTTTTCAGCAGAGAGCGGTACACCCAGCCGACTCATGAGGAAACAAAACAAGTCCAACAGGAACTTACAGCGAGGAGAATCACCGGCGGCCACAAAGAAAAAATCGTCCTAAAAAGGATTTATGGATGAACAGCCAGTTTCAAACCACCCCACCCACTCCAAGAATGAACTGAAAATCTCGAAGTAGTGGCACGATATGGAACAGCCCATGGGCAAGCAAGTGTCATAGTAATACATACCATCCACACAGCAACCCAGAAGGTGATAAAATTCCGGGTGTACCGGGAGGAGCAGATTCTATGTCGGATTTTGCCATAAGGGCACCCCTTCCTGTCCGCCAAACCAACAACACCACCCTGTCAAAGAAGCCTCCTTAGGGATCCCGTCATTAACCGAGCCACCCTTCGGATACAATAGGTGATGTATTAATTGGAACTTGCCGCTCTCCATTTTTGGGACCACCTCCAGGGGGGAAATCCTAAAATTAGAGAAAGGGGGGGGGGGGGGGGGGACAAAAGGACTCTGAAATCGACCCATATTGACTTCCTTACTGACTTTTTCCCTTAGGGCAGCAGGGTGAAGGTTGGCGGACTGCAAATTTGGGGCCTGTTGTGAAAAGAGGCCTGTTATGAGGAAACATAGGGGATGAAAAAACCATATGAAAATCCGAGATATAACTGAATAGCCTCTGACCTACTGGGGTAATGCTCTATCTAGGGCAACATCGCGACCACGTTCACCGATGTATTTCCCGTCGGAAGGGGCTGGTCCCTTGACTGGCAGTTTTGCCACTCGGGGACATGGTACTGCTGCATGAGTGCCCCCACAGGTGGAACATTCATGTTTGAACTTGCACAGTCCGAAGAACTTGCAGTGGCCCTCATTAAAGAGTCAGCAAGATCTGGGCAACGTGCGGCCACTGCACCCTGGGGACCCAATGAGGAAGCAGTGGCCCCTGCTGGAAAAGTAGGAGAATGCTGGGCTGATGCCGCAGAAAAAAGCCTCTTTGTGCACCCCTGCCCCTGAGAACTGGGCTCCAACTGCACAAGCAAGGCCTTAAGAGCCGGAACCAATGATCTCTGGCGCCCGCCAGTCTGACACAGTAACTAGTATAAGAGCCTTGTTTACACCACAAGCTGGAAGCAGGGAGGGATGATCACTGTGATGTGTACTGTGAAAAAAAATTTTGAATATTCGTAATTGCGTATATTTAGCGCTTTATTCGCAATATTTGCGAATTCGCGATAAATATTCACATTGTGAATATTTGCGCCCAACACTACTTGTTATCTCTATCTTGACACTCCATGAGGAGACTGCAGACAACAGGGGCGGGCCATCAGCCATCGGGGGCAGAGTTACCGGCCATGGGGCAGGGCCTCAGCACGGGTGACTCAGGAATCCACAATTACACCCTGGGCCCTCACCCTCCTTCTTCAGCACTTCCCTTCCTTGCGGAGCTGCATTGATGGGTCTATGTAACCCAACGATGCAGCTATGGGCAGCAAGGAGGAGGCAACACATAGTTTACTGGCAGGAAGGCCCTAGGACCCCAGGCTATGGGGCCCGGTCACAATTGCGACCCTTGTGACCTCTATAGCTACGCCACTGCGGGTAGGGGATAAGTTGACTTCGGCTGCAGTATTACTTTAAGGTTGCATTTAGCCATTTATCAGTTTTATTTCTCCAATAAAACACATTATACATAATGTCTACATATAAGAGCATTTAACATAAAAGCTTAGGAAGTGTTTCTAGTAGAGAGTCTATTATTAGGTGAGGCGATTACTACGAGTCAGTGTAGACTTTCTTGTTTGTACAAATCCTGCAGTTTCTAATTGAATTCAGAACAATGAGTCCTCTAAGTCCTGACAGCAGGACGCTTCCATAATTCTCGAAGCCAAGATTTTTAGTTGGGTTCTTCAAGCACTTGGTCATATAGTAAGTTACCAGCTTCAGCTAAATAGTAGCAAAATCCACATAATTAGAATGTTCACCAAACCTTCCCCCAAACATAGTATATATCTTTTTCCCTGCGACAGCAGTTAGTGAATGTTATTTCTCTCCACCACCTATGTTCTAACCTTCTCTTCAGGGCAAACACATTGATGGCCTAACCACAGGTCCCGGCACTGCCTGTCACTCAGCTACTCTGCACAGCCAAGGAGCCAGAAGTGAACGCAGTGTACAGAGACAGAAGCCGTGGCACTGTACATTGGTTACTGCAGCTCAGCTCCCATTGTGGGAAACCTTCTTACCTGAGCTTCTGCAGTTTTAGCTGCAGAGATTTACTTTACAGCAACACCTGGACAGAATGCAACCTATTGAATTCTATTAGAGAGTGTTGTTGGCATGCTCTGTGACATGGTCAGAGGTCACTGTGCAGTGAGGGGGAATAAAGTGACAAGATATTTACATGGAAAATTACAAGAATGGCTCTGTGCACTTGAAATAAACAGGGCTCTGTGCACTGGGACAAACAGGGCTCTGTATACTGAGGACAAGCAGGGCTCTGTGCACTTAGAACAAGCAGGCCTCTGTACATTGAGGACAAGCAGGGCTCTGTACACTGAGGACAAGCAGGGCTCTGTGCACTGAGGACAAGCAGGGCTCTGTATACTGAGGACAAGCAGGGATCTGCGCACTGAGGACAAGCAGGGCTCTGTACACTGAGGACAAGCAGGGCTCTGTACACTAAGGACAAGCAGGGCTTTGTACACTGAGGGCCAGCAGGGCTCTATACACTGAGGACAAGCAGGGCTCTGTACACTGAGGACAAGCAGGGATCTGTACACTGAGGACAAGCAGGGCTCTGCGCACTGAGGACAAGCAGGGCTCTGTACACTGAGGACAAGCAGGGCTCTGTACACTAAGGACAAGCAGGGCTTTGTACACTGAGGACCAGCAGGGCTCTGTACACTGAGGACAAGCAGGGCTCTGTACACTGAGGACAAGCAGGGCTTTGTACACTGAGGACAAGCAGGGCTCTGTACATTGAGGACAATCAGGGCTCTGTGCACTGAGGACAAGCAGAGATCTGTACACTGAGGACAAGCAGGGCTCTGTACATTGAGGACAAGCAGGGATCTGTACACTGAGGACAAGCAGGGCTCTGTGCAGTGAGGCTCTGTGACACGCTACCGGCTCACTCATCAGGATGATTGACAAGCCAGGAGCCTGCACAAAGCCCTGCATGTCCCGCCCTCACTTCCTGTATTTGGTCTCCTTACAGAGACACAGAGACCATAGCTGCAGGGACAGCATTTTTTCACCCAGAAATATACAATGCTTTTAACTAATGTATATTACAAATATACATATAATGTTGTTACCTACATTTTCTAAAATGTTTTTGCAAACAACAGGTACACTTTGCTGTTGATATGATTCAGATTTGAACATTCTAGTGAGTGTTGTTTGCAACTTGTGATACTTAAAGCATCACTTACTTCTGGGTCAGTGTATAGAAGCCTTGACACCTTTCTTTAAAGGGGTTATCCACCATAAGGTGATTTTAGTACGTACCTGGCAGACAGTAATGGACAAGCTTAGGAAGGATCTGCACTTGTCTTGGGGCTAAATGGCTATGTTGTGAGATTACCATAACACTGTGGCTAGCGTTTTGTGAACTGGTATTTCCTGTTTGACTTTTCTTTTTTTGACTACAAAGCCCAAAATTCAATTTTCCTACCTCCCACACATCAGCCACCCCATCCATTGAAACATAAATGAGCTGCATCCAGTCAAAAGACCTGTGGTTTTCAATCAGGGTGCCTACAGCTGTTGCATTAGTTGCAGATTGATCTCTCTCCCACCAAGCGACCCCTCCACCCATTGAAGCAGACAGGCTCCCTGTCATCAGCTGACTGGTGAGTCAGTCCTCGGCCACATTGCAAGCTGGGAAAAATCTGAGACAACACTCATTTTGTATGCTGTTAAAAATAAATATTGGGGTGAAAATCACATAAGAATTGTCAGAAAACCGTCACACACAGGTGCAGACACTATATTATAAACTACACTAACTTTACAGCCCCTGTAGCATAGTCAAATAAAAAAAAATTCCTGGAATACCCCTTTAACTGGAGTCTCTGCACGCAGTGAGGCATGCACTTTAGTGTAGAGCTGCTCAGTGTACAGTGTAAGTGTGTAAGGCCTCTTTCACACTGCTGTTGTCACTCGGTAGAGTGACGACCATTGGGGCCGCCGAGAAGAATAGCGGGAGAAAAAGTACTGCTTGTCCTGTCTTTTTCTTCCGCTACTCCTGCTAAAAAACAGCGGCACCCGATGGACCCCATTGACTATAAAGGAGTCCATCAGGAACCGCTGTTGCGCCCCGTCAAAATAGCTGCCATCAAAATAAAATAAAAAAGAAATACAAGAAAAAAAAAAAGAGAGTTTGACGGCCGTTCACGACGGGGTGCAACGGCAGTGTGAAAGAAGCCTTAGCTATAATGCACAGTGCAGCATACTTCTCAGTGGCACACATTCGTACTGCTCCTGAAGCTGAATTGCATAAATCACATTTTTCAGCAACATTTTTTTAAAATTCTGAACAAATTTGATTCATTATGCATCAGATCACTCATCTTTATATACCAGCCCTGTGATCTCTTTGCTCTCAGGATCAGCAGAATCACCAACCGATCTTAAAGTGACGGTATATCCTAGCGATATACAATCACTTTAAAAGATAGAAAATCCCTGATAAGATTTATTAAAGGGGTACTGCAGCCAAAATTAAGTTATCTCCAATGCACAGGATAGGGGATAAGTAGCTGATCACTGGGACGGCAATCGTCCGCCCATAATCCCCCGCGTGCAATCTCCTGGGACCCCATCTTCCTCTAGATGGCACGCGCTCAATTCATTTCTATGGGAGTGCTGATGATGCCCGAGTGCTTGACTCAGGAGCTCCCTTACAAATCAATGGGGTGTGTGCCCTATATGTGTGCCACTTATCCTAATATTGTAAGGTTATCCTGATATATATCTAAAACAGTGCTGTATTAAAACATGAATATAAGAAGCATTCATTCATATCATACAAGCTAAGAACATCTCACTCAGGTATACTTCATTGTTTCAGCCACAGAGGAAAGAACAAAAAAACACAACACTTCAGACATGAAATTGTTAGTGAAGGTTTGCTGCCCTCTAGGGTTACAAAACTGCATTTCCATATGAGAAATATGTTTGATGGTAAATCTGAAACTCCAGAGATGTCATTACCCTACACCAGTGTTTCCCAACCAGGGTGCCTCCAGCTGTTGTGAAACTACAACTCCCAGCATACCCGGACAGCCTTTGGCTGTCCAGACATGCTGGGAGTTGTAGTATTACAACAGCTGGAGGCACCCTGGTTGGAAAACACTACCCAGACTAGTGTTTCCCCAACCTGTGGCTCTCTAGCTGTTACAAAACTACAACTCCCACAATGCCTGGACACGCTTCAGCTGTCCAGGCATGATAGTAGTTGTAGTTTTGCAACAACTGGAGAGCTACAGGTTGGGGAATGCTGTCCTAACCCTATGTTCCTCTTTTCCAGTTTATCTAAAGGTTTACAGTGGAGTTTTGCTATCCCAAAGGATAGGGGATAAGGCAACAGCTGGAGACATAAAATGGGTCGGGTCTACGGCGGATCTGCAGTGTAAAATACGCTACAGATCCGTTATGTGTGACCCTACCCTTATACTGATTTCCTAAAAAAAAAAAGTAGTACAGTGATAGTAAAGTGTATAACCAAGGGTAAACTTTTAATCATATTGACCTACAGAATAAAAAGTCAGTTTTACTGCTGTGTAAAAACAAACTCCTCCAAAATTTGCAAATTGCGGTTTTCTTTAAAATTTTCCCACAAAATAATATTTAAATATAATTTTTTGGGTTGCGGCATTCAGGGTAAAATTAAATGTGTCATTACCAAGTTCAATTGGTTGTGCAAAAAACAAGCCCTTATATGGGTCTATGGATGGAAAAATCTATAAAAGAATTATGTCTCTTAGAAGACGAGGAGTTAAAACACGAAAATGCTAAAATTAAATTGGCTGTGCCCTTAAGGCCAAAATTGGCTGTGTCCTTAAGGAGTTAAATCTGTTGGTCCTCACCAGTAGTGTGAATGGTGCCGTAAAATTCAATTGAAAGCAATGGGAGGCTGCTGCACTGTATTTTCCACAGCAGAGCTGCGGAGCCCTTAGCAAGCAGATAGAAGGAATTAAAACCTAGTGGAGGAGATTCTCTAAGCACAATGTACCAGGAGGTTGGAATGGCTCTTTCATTTCTGCACAACTTTGCGGCAAGGCTAAGACTACTCTGCTGTTTCTGACCTGTTGTATAATGAATGGTGGTAAAAAAAGAGATCTATCAGTGAGATGTGGTGGCCACAGGTGAGGTCCGCAGCCACCGCTACGCTGGGGTTAGCTACTTGGTTCTTGGCGGGGTTATGAACCCAGGGTCGGATGGTATTAACCCTTAATGTCACGTGACGCCACTGTAGTCTTGGTATCTCCCGGGTTACTACAGGTCCGGGGAACTCCGTCTCCCCACAGGCTAGCAAGGAAAGAATTGACTCCACACTAGGTTGCAGTTTAATTGAGGCTTTACTAACTTGAAGATAGGTGGTACAATCTCCACAGCACTCAACCAAAGTCTCCCAAAGGTTTAACAGACAGTCTCTAAAGGACCACACAGCTTGCAGTGCCTGCTTGGCTCTTACGGCCAGACTAGGAGTTTTAGGTCTGCGCTATATTAGGCTTGAGATTAAAGTCCCTTACTGAAGTGTCGGTAGATTTGTGGCTTTTAGCCGGAAGATAATGAATTGTCCTTTAGGAATTCTCTGATCAAGGCTGAAGTAGAGGCTTGATATTTCTCCACTCTGTACTCTGAACTGAAATGAGTTGCTGTTTCTTCACTCTGAACTCCTGCACTCCTCTCCACTCAGCTTCTCTCCACACCTGAATTCAGAACCCTTCTGAACTCCACCTCTGAACTCCACCTCTGAACTGAACTACACAGGAAATGCAACCCCTTAGCAGGGAAGGCTAAACTAAGCCCATTGGCCAGGCAGCTGTGGATCATAGAGTTGTCTGTATCCCCATTAGGATTTACAATAAAGTTACATACAAGTAATAACATAATATAACACCTTACACTAAAGTTTAGTCTAGCCCTCAGTCCTCCACTCTCACATACCCTGACTAAGCATGAGGTTGCTAGGTAACATACTTAAAGCTACAGATACCTAATAACAGATTATTAAGTTATGACAGTGCAAATACACATTAGAAATGGTTGAGTCCCTGCAGGGGAGCCCCCAGGACACTGGAGGTCTCAATCTGACAGGGCCTACAATACCTTGACACAATGTACCTGTACTGGGACACCACAAACCCCACCACTAAACAGAAGTCGTCCTCAATGATAAAGGTACTGTCGGATTGAAGAGCGAAGTGGCCTTGGGGCCATAAGAAGTCCTGAGGCATTTTATGCACAAACGTCCATTTCAGGCTTTGCAGATAGGATACGAAACATTATTGGTGTAGGATACGTGGTTATTTGGGTCCCAGACAGAATATGTACCTATTATATCTGATCAAAGTGTTTCGAACAGGATTTTTTTTTCTTTAGTTAACCCTCTAACATAACCTTCAGACTATACCTATGTTTATAAACTATTTATATTTATAGTTATAACTAGGATATTATTGTCATTATATACTCTGCTATGTCACCTGTATAATAAATAGGTGTAATTGGGATAGCATTTATTTAAGTATACTAACAGACTGGTTTAGTAGACTGCTTATCCAGAGTATTGATAAGATTTAGTTATTTTACTATTTATAACCTGTACACATGTATATACATTTGTAAAGACCTTTCTATGTACTTTCTATAAGAGGACTATGCATATGATACACTATACACAATTGACATGTCTAACTAGACAATTTTGTAGCTGAATATACAGACTTATATAACTTTACTGTACATTATATCACCTTATATTACGTAACATTAGATACATTTCTTATACTAATAGGTGCGGATTGGGCTGCCGGAGGCTCTCTACTCAATGCCTTGTCTACTGGGGCCCTTGGGCGATCAGATTTTATTTTATGCTAGACATTTTTATGTATGCATGTAATACAAAGCTAGACATTTTTATATAACCCTTTTTTTCTTTACTGTAGTGCTTAGGTTAGGGACAGGATACTCACTGGCCAGGTAGGTTCCTGTGCACAAACAGGGTTAAAAGGTAATAAAGGCACATCTTTATCCGGTTCCGGTGAACAACTTGCAGTTCATACCCTACTTTTTGGACTGTGTAGACATCGGTGTCTGGGTAGGGTACGGCGATCACAGTATAAGGTTTCGTTTCCCAAATGGAGTTCAATTTATGAGTCCTGGGGAATTTCTTCAACAAAACTTTGTCACCAATCTGCAATGGCTGGGCAGAGGCATGGCGGTTATAGTCCTGTTGCTGTCTATAGTGTGCCTCACCCATTTTTTTGTTGACAATCTCTTTTGCTTCTTGAATCCTTTTCTGGTGTTAAGAGACCCATTCCATAGAGGCTTGTGGCGAGTTGTTGAAAGGTGCTTGAAGGCCAAAGATCCTGTCATTGGGCAGTTGGCCATGTCGGCCCATAATTAGATAAAATGGAGTGTATACCGTGGAGCAGTGAATGGTATTGTTATAAATTTCCAACAACTCGGGCATCAATCGAGGCCACTCTTCAGGTCGAGACACAGATTCAGCTCTCAGCATGTGGATGAACACCTGGTTGATTCTTTCACAAAGTCCATACCCTTGCGGATGATAAGCAGTGGTTCTGAGTTTCTTACACGCATGGAACTAGCATAATTCCTGGAATAGTTAGGCCTCAAAGGCCGGTCCTCGGTCGGACAAGACAGTCTCAGGACATTCGACTATCTGTACCCAATGAGTGTAGAACATCTGGGCTGTGGTCTTGGCCATTAGATCTTTGACTGGCACAACCACTACCCACTTGGAGTAGAGATCCACCATGGTGAGGGCATACGAATACCCGGACCGGGTAGGCGATAGCTTGACATGATCCAATGCGACCAATTGGTTAGGCCTCTCACTCTGGATGGAATGGAGGGGTGCTCGGGCATCCTTGCGGCCATTCTTGGTGATCCTGAAAACTGCGCACTCACTGCACCATTTTTCAACATCACTTCTCATTCCAACTCAGTAGAACCGGCGTCGGAAGGTGGCTTCTGTCTTGTGAACCCCAAAGTGTCCTGACTGATCAAGGTAGGCATTCAGAACCATTGCAGCATCTCTCCGAGGAATCAGGATCTGATGTAGCCTTTCGCCAGACACTGGGTCCAAGAAGTTCCTGTACACCATTCCCTTGTGCACAAATAGCCTTTTTCTCTGGCACCACAGACGCTTCAATTCATAGTCACTCTGACTCCGGCGTAGACGGGGAGGTACCCTTCTGGTCAATAAGTACTCTAACAGATCCCCCATGGTCTGACTTTCTTCTTGTAAGGTCCTCCAGGTATACAAGTCCTCCTGGACTGTTTTAGACCTAGACTCCCTCCCCTCGAGGGTGGTTGCAACATCTTGGTTCACGAACCTCTGATAGAATGGGGGCATCTCCACATCTTCCCACCTGTTCTCCACCGGGGGATCTTCGCCGGGAGTCAATCGAGATAGCACATCCGCACTGACATTGGATTTGCCACTTTGATATTTAATAGAGAAGTCATAGTTGGCCAGCCTGGAGGCCCATCTTTGTTCCAGAGCCCCTAGTTTGGCGGTGTTCAGGTGAGCCAGGGGGTTGTTGTCGGTATAAACAGTGAACGAGGTTGCTGCCAAGTAGTCCTTGAATTTTTCGGTGACCGCCCACACGAGGGCCAGGAGCTCCAACTTGAATAAACTGTAATTGGAATCATTTCTCTCGGCTCCTCGCAGGTTCCGGCTGGCGTAAGCTATTACTCGTTCTTGTCTCCCTTGCATCTGGCATAACACCGCCCCTAGTCCTTCAAAACTGGCATCTGTATACAGTCAGAAAGGCTGGGTATAATCCGGATAGGCCAGGATGGGGGGCTCTGTCAATAGATGTTTCAGGGCTTGAAAGGCCACCTCTTCTTCTTTAGCCCATTCCACAGGTAGCTTCCCATTATAATTCTCTTTCGCTGTGCCTCCCAAGAGAGAGGTCAACGGCTCGGCAATTTGCGCAAAATGAGGGTTAAAGCAGCGATGATACCTCGCAAATCCTAGGAAGCTCCTGATATCCTTGACAGTGCATGGGGTAGGCCAGTTCTTGACGACTTCCACTTTAGCTGGGTCATATTGAACCCCTTCAGCGCTGACGACATGGCCCAGGTAATGTACTTGTGGCTTGAGTAAGTGACACTTGGAGGGCTTAACTTTTAAACCATGCTGGATCAATACTTGAAATACATCAGACAGGTGAGTCAAATGTTCTTGGTAAGACTTGGAGTACACGATCACATCATCAAGATAGAGTAGGACACTCTGAAAGTTAAGGTGCCCTAGGCATCGTTCCATCAGCTGTTGGAAGTTAGCCGGAGCGTTGCATAGCCCAAAGGGCATGCTCTTGAATTCGAACAAACCCATGGGGGTTACAAAGGCTGTCTTTTCTCTATCTTCTACGGCCATGGGCACTTGCCAGTACCCGCTGGTCAAATCCAATGTGGAGAAGTATGCTGCAGAACCCAATGCAGTGAGTGATTCCTCAATCCGGGGGAGAGGGTATGCGTCTTTATGGGTGATATCATTCAATTTTCTGTAATCGACACAGAAACGGATGGTCCCATCTTTCTTCTTGACCAACACCATGGGAGTGGCCCAGGGACTCTGACTTTCTCGGATCACATCCGCGTCCTTCATGTCGGTTAACAACTTCTTGACTGTTTGGTACATACCCGGTGCGACGGGCCGATGCCTTTCTTTGATGGGAGGTTTATCACCAGTCAAGATTCGATGTTGGATCATAGAAGTTCGCCCAAAATCGGTTGGATGTTTGCTGAAGGCATCTTGATACCTCTTCGCCACTTCAATGACCCCTTCGACTTGTTCCAGTGGGGTAAGGGAGCCTCCTACTTGTAGCAGACACCACCAAGTTTCTGGAGAAACTTTGGTATGGCCCGGTGTAGATTGAGCAGTCTGTTGTTGAGCCACCTTACGTGAGGACAGAATATCACTGGAGTCCAGGAAGAGGAGTCGAGCCACTGGGGTATATTTTGGCAATACAGTGGCTACACCGGACAAATTGACTAAGCGAACTGGGACTCGTCCATTTACCACTGTCACTAGACTTCTGGCAGCTCGAACCAGGGGAAAATCTTCAGACTGTAGAGGTTCTAACAAAGCCTGATAATCTTGATTCTGTATGCCAGGACGCGCTCGACACCATAAAATTGTTTCCGTATTTGGCTGTAGGGTCAATGACCTCATGTCCTGGACCCTGACTTTACAGATCTCTCCTTTTTGGTTCACGAATTTCTGCTCCGCCCGCAGAATTTTGAGATGGTGCTGCGCAGTTCTTTGTCTAGAAGGAGACATGTAAGGGAGAGAGGCATGCAAAGCATCTACAATATCAGTGAAGCAATGTCTCATGATGTTCATCCCTAGAATGAACTCTGTGGCCCCTGGTACAGTCACATCGATAACAATTATTCCTTGCCCCCTAAGTCTGTGACCTCTCAACTGAATAGTGGGCTCCCAGTACCCATATCTGGGAACTGGTTTCCTGTCTCCTGCCATGACACTAAAATCCATACCGTCTGGCTCACACAATGAATCAACATTCCAATATTTATAAAATAGGCCCTTAGAGATGGTAGACACCTACGAGCCTGTGTCAGTCAGTGCCTGCAGCTGGATACCATCTATAGTAACATTTACATAGGGGCAGGATGCAATGTACAATGATTGTCCTGAGAAGGGTTGCTCTTTTGCTGGACCTGTGATTCGTTTTCCTGAGGGCCGGTGCAGTGCCGTGGATTGTAATTTGCCATAAATTGTGATGGAGTGACTCAGCAGTTTTCCCTACTCGAGCGCTCGGCCTCCATCACATTCTATAGGCTGACACTCGCACACCACCCCCCAACCATTGGTTACTACGGGGGCTGGGGGGGGGGTGTGTGCGAGTGTCACGTGACATATTTAATACTCACACATCGCAGCTCACGGCAGTCTCACTTGGGCTATCACAGGGAGAGGATCTCTCCCTGTGATAGCCTGAAGCTGCACGGAGCTCTCATGGCCTCTGTGGCCCGTTTTATTGTCACCCACCAGCGCGCTCGATCGCCAGCGCTATAGGGATCCCTATGGCTGATAGCGCTGACAACCGCTTGACTCCCGCCAGCGCGATCGGGATCCATATGCCCGATAGCGCTGACAACCGCTTGACTCCCGCCAGCGCGATCGGTTGCCAGCACGATCGGGATCCCTATGCCCGATAGCGCTGACAACCGCTTGCCTCGCCGCCCGCTGCTCTACACCCCGTCCCCTGTTAACTCTCAGGGAATGGGGAACAGAAAGTAGAGCAGCGGGCGCAGCTAAAGTAGTGCTGCGCATGCGTGCGCAGTAGAAGTAGTACTGCGCAAGCGCAGCACTACTCAGATAGCGTAGGTAGGTTGTAATTTAGCATAGTTTAGGCACCACTATTCCCAGCATGGGAGTTGTAGTTTAGGACATCAACTCCCAGCATGCACAGACAGCTAAAGGCTGTCCAGGCATGCTGGGAGTTGTAGTTTAGCTTAGATTAGACAGCAAAGGGACTACAACTTCTAGCATGCCCAGACAGCTAAAGGCTGCCCTGGCATGCTGGGAGTTGTAGTTTAGGACTACAGCTCCCAGCATGCCCAGACAGCTAAAGGCTGCCCAGGGACGCTGGGAGTTGTAGTTTAGGACTACAACACCCAGCATGCCCAGACAGCTAAAGGCTGGCCAGGCATGCTGGGCGTTGTAGTTTAGCTTAGATTAGACAGTCAAGGGACTACAACTCCCAGCATGCCCACATAGCTGAAGGCTGCCCAGGCATGCTGGGAGTTGTAATTTAGCTGATGGGACCACAACTCCCAGCATGCCCAGACAGCTGAAGGCTGCCTGGGTATGCTGAGAGTTGTAGTGCAGTGAAGGGACCACAACTCCCAGCATGCCCAGACAGCTGAAAGCTGCCCGGGCATGCTGGGAGCTGTAGTGCAGTGAACTTGCCACAACTCCCAGCATGCCCAGACAGCTAAAAGCTGCCCGGGCATGCTGGGAGTTGTAGTTTTACACAGGGATAAAGTAGTTTGCGTAGTGTTAGCGCGATTCTAGCGTAGTTAGCTTAGCGTTAGCTCAAATTTAAGCGTAGCTTTAGTCTTAGCGCGGTTTTACAGTTTTTAGCGTAGCATAGTGTTAGCGCAGTTGTAGTGTATTTAGCATAGCGTAGTGTTAGCGCAGTTGTAGCGTAGCTTAGTGTTAGTGCAGTTTTAGTGTATTTGGCGTAGCATAGTGTTAGCGCAGTTTTAGTGTATTTAGTGTAGCATAGTGTTAGCGCAGTTTTAGCTTATTTAGCATAGCGTTAGTGCACTTTTAGTGTATTTAGTGTAGTGTTAGCGCAGTTTTTGTGTATTTAGCGTAGCTAAGTTTTAGCGCAGTTTTTAACCCCTTAACAACGCAGGACATATATTTACGTCCTGCGCCGGCTCCCGCGATATGAAGCGGGATCGCGCCGCGATCCCGCATTATATTGCGTCGGTCCCGGCGCTAATCAACGGCCGGGACCAGCGGCTAATACCACACATCGCCGATCGCGGCAATGTGCGGTATTAACCCTTTAGAAGCGGCGGTCAAAGCTGACCACCGCTTCTAAAGTGAAACTGAGAGTATCCCGGCTGCTCAGTCGGGCTGTTCGGGACCGCCGCGGTGAAATCGCGGCATCCCGAACAGCTGATCGGACACCGGGAGGGCTCTTACCTGCCTCCTCGGTGTCCGATCGACGAATGACTGCTCCGTGCCTGAGATCCAGGCAGGAGCAGTCAAGCGCCGATAATGCTGATCCCAGGCGTGTTAATACACGCCTGTGATCAGGATGAGAGATCAGTGTGTGCAGTGTTATAGGTCCCTATGGGACCTATAACACTGCAAAAAAAAAGTAAAAAAAAGTGTTAATAAAGGTCATTTAACCCCTTCCCTAATAAAAGTTTGAATCATCCCCCTTTTCCCATAAAAAAAATAAAACAGTGTAAAAAATAAATAAATAAACATATGTGGTATCGCCGCGTGCGTAAATGTCCGAACTATAAAAATATATCATTAATTAAGCCGTACGGTCAATGGCGTATGCGCAAAAAAATTCCAAAGTCCAAAAAAGCGTATTTTGGTCACTTTTTATAACATTAAAAAATGAATAAAAAGTGATCAAAAAGTCCGATCAAAACAAAAATCATACCGATAAAAACTTCAGATCACGTCCCATACGTGGAAAAATAAAAAAGTTATAGGGGTCAGAAGATGACATTTTTAAACGTATAAATTTTCCTGCATGTAGTTATGATTTTTTCCAGAAGCGCAACAAAATCAAACCTATATAAGTAGGGTATCATTTTAACCGTATGGACCTACAGAATAATGATAAGGTGTAATTTTTACCGAAATATGCACTGCGTAGAAACGGAAGCCCCCAAAATTTACAAAATGGCGTTTTTTTTTCGATTTTGTCGCACAATGATTTTTTTTTCCTGTTTCGCCGTGCATTTTTGGGTAAAATGACTAATGTCACTGCAAAGTAGAATTGGCGACGCAAAAAATAAGCCATAATATGGATTTTTAGGTGGAAAATTTAAAGGGTTATGATTTTTAAAAGGTAAGGAGGAAAAGACGAAAGTGCAAAAACGGAAAAACCCTGAGTCCTTAAGGGGTTAATGTATTTAGTGTAGTGTAGCATTAGCACAGTTTTAGCGTATTTAGCGTAGCATATTGTTGGCGTAGTCTTAGAGTAGTGAGCGCAGCGCAGTCTTGGAGTAGTTAGGGTAGTGTAGTGTTAGTCCAGTTCTAGCATAGTTGGCATAGTTGTACACGGGTGTAGTGTAGCTAACTTAGTTTTACAGGCAGATGAAGTGTAGTTTAGAGAGTTTAGCGTGGGGTGTAGCTTAGCTTAGTCATAAAGTGAAGGGGCTATAACTCCCAGCATGCCCAGACAGCCAAAGGCTGTCCGGGCAGCATGGAAGTTGTAGTTTTGCAAAAGTAGCAGTTGCGCTCTGCTACATTAATGTAGTATACAGCCACCTGTATAGATGGCTGGATACAGTGATCACAAGGCCACTTACCCACCTCCGTTCCTGCTCTGTCACTGGACTATTAGCAATGCAGGAAGATGACGGAGCTCGAACGGGGATGGTAAGTTAGGCTCTCCAGGTACTCACCCATTTTTTTGTGTTTGTCTTCTCGTTTCAGATACGTGAATGCGGAGGACTACATCGGAATTGGTGGACTACAATGATGACCTGCATTTTTTTCTTTTCTTTTAATAAAATGATTAACGAGGGCTGTGGGGAAGTGTTTTTCCTAATAAAAATGTTTTAACTTGTGTGTGCTTTTTTTCTTTTATTACTTTACAGGCTTAGTAGTGGAAGCCGTCTTGTAGACGGAGTCCATTACTAATTCGGGGCTTAGCGTTAGCCCCAAAAACAGCTAGCGCTAACCCCAAATTATTACCCCGGTACCCAACGCCACAGGGGTACAGGGAACAGCTGATACCAACAGGCCAAGAGTGCCAAATATGGCGCTCTTGGGCCTAGGCGGTAACAGGCTGGCGTTATTTAGGCTGGGGAGGGCCAGTAACAATGGTCCCCGCCCACCCTGGTAACGTCAGGCTGTTGCTGTTTGGTTGGTATTTGGCTGAAAATGAACCACATTTTTAAATAAAAAACAAAAAACAAAATGTGTGTTGTTCCCCGTCTTTTCATTTTCAGCCAAATACCAACCAAACAGCAACAGCCTGACGTTACCAGGGTGGGCGGGGACCATTGTTACTGGCCCTCCCCAGCCTAAATAACGCCAGCCTGTTACCGCCTAGGCTCAAGAGCGCCATATTTGGCGCTCTGGGCCTGTTGGTATCGGCTCTTCCCTGTACCCCTGTGGCGTTGGGTACCGGGGTAATAATTCGGGGTTAGCACTAGCTGTTTTTGGGGCTAACGCTAAGCCCCGAATTAGTAATGGACTCCGTCTACAAGACGGCTTCCACTACTAAGCCTGTAAAGTAATAACAAAGAAAAAAAGCTTACACAAGTCAAAACATTTTTATTAGGAAAAACACTCCCCCACAGCCCTCGTTAACCATTTTATTAAAAGAAAAGAAAAAAATGCAGGTCATCGTTGTAGTCCACCAATTCCGAAGTAGTCCTCCGCATTCACGTATCTGAAACGAGAAGATAAACACAAAAAAAATGGGTTAGTACCTGGAGAGCCTAACTTACCACCCCCGTTCGAGCTCCTTCCTTCTTCCTGCATTGCTAATAGTCCAGTGACGGAGCAGGAACGGAGGTGGGTAAGTGGCCTTGTGATCACCGTATCCAGCCATCTATACAGGTGGCTGTATACTACATTAATGTAGCAGAGTGCAACTGCCTCTGCTACTTTTGCAAAACTACAACTTCCATCCTGCCCTGACAGCCTTTGGCTGTCTGGGCATGCTGGAAGTTGTAGCCCCTTCACTTTATGACTAAGCTAAGCTACACCCCACGCTAAACTCTCTAAACTACACTTCATCTGCCTGTAAAACTAAGTTAGCTACACTACACCCGTGTCCAACTATGCCAACTATGCTAGAACTGGACTAACACTACACTACGCTAACTACTCCAAGACTACGCTGCGCTCACTACTCTAAGACTAAGCTAACAATACAGCTAAAACTGTGCTAATGCTACACTACACTAAATACATTAAAAACTGCGCTAAAACTAAGCTACGCTAAATACGCTAAAACTGCGTTTACACTACGCTAAATACACGAAAACTGCGCTAACACTATGCTAAATACACTAAAACTGCGCTAACACTACGCTATGCTAAATACGCTACAACTGCGCTAACACTATGCTACGCTAAATACACTAAAACTGCGCTAACACTAAGCTACGTTAAATACACTAAAACTGCGCTAACACTAAGCTACGCTAAATACACTAAAACTGCGCTAACACTAAGCTACGCTACAACTGCGCTAACACTACGCTATGCTAAATACGCTACAACTGCGCTAACACTATGCTACGCTAAAAACTGTAAAACCGCGCTAACACTAAAGCTAGGCTAAAATTGAGCTAACGCTACGCTAACTACGCTAAAATCGCGCTAACACTACGCTAACTACTTTATACCTGTGTAAAACTACAACTCCCAGCATGCCTGGACAGCCTTTAGCTGTCTGGGCATGCTGGGAGTTGTGGTGAGTTCACTGCACTACAACTCCCAGCATGCCCGGGCAGCTTTCAGCTGTCTGGGCATGCTGGGAGTTGTGGTCCCTTCACTGCACTACAACCCTCAGCATACCCGGGCAGCCTTCAGCTGTCTGGGCATGCTGGGAGTTGTGGTCCCATCAGCTAAATTACAACTCCCAGCATGCCTGGGCAGCATTCAGCTGTGTGGGCATGCTGGGAGTTGTGGTCCCTTTGCTGTCTAATCTAAGCAAAACTACAACTCCCAGCATGCCTGGGCTGCCTTTAGCTGCCTGGGCATGCTGGGAGTTGTAGTCCCTTCGCTGTCTAATCTAAGCTAAACTACAACTCCTAGCATACCTGGGCAGCCTTTAGCTGTCTGGGCATGCTGGGTGTTGTAATCCTAAACTACAACTCCCAGCATGCCTGGGCAGCCTTTTGCTGTATGGGCATGCTAGGAGTTGTAGTCCCTTCGCTGTCTAATCTCCCATGCTGGGAGTTGTGGTGCCTAAACTATGCTAAATTACAACCTACCTACGCTATTTGCGTAGTGCTGCGCATGCACTACTTTAGCTGCGCCTGCTGCTCTACTTTCTGTTCCCTGTTCCCTGAGAGTTAACAGGGGACGGGGAGTAGAGCAGCGGGCGGCGAGGCAAGCGGTTGTCAGCGCTATCGGGCATAGGGATCCCGATCGCACTGGCAACCGATCGCGCTGGTGGGAGTCAAGCGGTTATCAGCGCTATCGGGCATAGGGATCTCGATCGCGCTGGCGGGAGTCAAGTGGGTGGGAGGGCTATCGGGCATAGGAATCCCGATAGCGCTGGTGATCGATCGCGCTGGCGGGTGACAATAAAAGGGGCCACAGAGGTGCAGCTTCGGGCTATCACAGGGAGAGATCCTCTCCTTGTGATAGCCCAAGTGAGACTGCCGTGAGCTGAGATGTGTGAGCATTAAATATGTCACGTGACACTCGCACCCCCCCCCCAGCCCCCGCAGTAACCAATGGTTGGAGGGGTGGTGTGCTAGTGTCAGCCTATAGAATGTGAAGGAGGCAGAGCGCTTGAGCAGGGAAAACTGCTGAGTCACTCCATCACAATCTATGGCAAATTACAATCCACGGCACTGCATCGGCCCTCGACCTCAGAGGATGCCTGTTTAAAGCCCAGCACTGCATCTTCCAATGCCCGGGTTTGTTGCAATACTCACAAAAAGGCCGACTAGAAGGGGCCGGGCGAGAGCCACTGGAACGGGAAGGAGGAGCAGGGGTAGGTCTCTTAATCACTGGAGGCTCTCTATCGACCCTAGTAGCGTGATTAGCTAGCTCCTTTACCACTTGAGTGAGCTGGGCAATGTCCTGCTTGATCCCTTGGATTTCAGAAATTGTGGCGGGGGTTGGAGTGTCAGCCACGAGTGTGGGGGTTGTTGGTAACATTGGCGTAGAGCTAGCCGCCGCACCCATGGGCTCTGATCTAGGGTCAGGACTTTTCTCAGGGTCTGCCCCCTGCACTATAACTTGAAGGGCTAGACGCTTAAACGCAGAGAAAGACATATTGGGGTTCTGTACAACCAACATCTTTAACTGGGCCTTGTCCCATTTATTTTGGACCCCTTCAATAAATCTGTCCAGCAAAAGTTTATTACCCTGATCGGGGGTTATGCTATCTAATTTTTGAACTGCCTCCAGGGCATTTTGTAAGGCTACTGCGTATGCCCGTAGTGTCTCACCTGGCTTTTGTCACCTCTCATATAGTCGGAGGCGGATCGCTGAGGGGGAGTGGGACTCAAATACCTGGTGCAATCCCTCGAAGATCTGCTCTACTGTAGTCCTCTCAGAAGTGGGCCAAGTGCGAACTTCTTCACGTGCAGGTCCCTGCAGTTGCCCCATGAGTAACAGCACCTGTTGGTTAGGGGGAAGAGAATAAAGAGAAAAGATGCTCTGGAAGCTTTCTTGAAAATCTTTAAGTGAAAAGGAATCCCCTCTGTAGTTAGGAAGCACAGGCTTCCCCAGGTAGAACGGAGGAGCCCCGCCATCATGCTGGAGGGGAGGAGGGCAGCAGTCTCCGACCTTCTGAAACAGGCGATGATCTGGCTGAAGATGTCCCTGCAAGAGGTGATGCAACAGGGAGGGACCTAGCCGGGGGTAATCCCGGAGGGATAGCCTGCACTGGAGCCGCCAGAGGATCTGGGGCATCACCTGCGTCCGGTGATCTTGGATCTGACATCTTGTCGACTTGAGTGAGTGCGCTGTCGCTTTAAGGAATTTTGAGAGTGCTGTCCTTGAGTGCGCTGTCTTTGAGTGCCTTGTCTTTGAGTGCGCCGTTGTTGAGTGCGCCGTCATTGAGTGCGCTGTCTCTTTAAGCTGGCTGGATGCTGCGGGAGTGTCTGCGTGCCGTGGCGTGCAGCCCAGTGTTAATGCTGGAGATATCGGAGACTTCCGTACTCAGCCTGCACTGCCGCGGGTACTTGCTGGTCTTTTGCAGCTTCGGTGATGATTGCCGGACGCGTTGCTATGGCTGCGCCCGGCAGTTTCCTGTTTGGTCCGGTCAGTAAATGCTTCCCCTGTGCAACACAGGGCGGATTACTTAGTTCCGGCTCACACACTGAAGAGGCGTCACCGCCGGGGCTTGACTGGGTGGAGCTGCGACTGCTCCCGCGCGCAGGAAATGGTGGAAACAATTTAACCCCCCCCAGGTATGGACTTTTTACGCTTAGTACTGGCAGCTAAAAGTCTCTCCTTCACCTTCCCCACCACTTGTATTTGTGCCTCGTTAGACAAATTTGTTTCAATAACACAGTCCCGTACACAGTTCACTCTTGGGGAAAGGACTTGCTTTAGTGGCTGAATAGTTAAGGCGTACAACCGAATCCTGTTCGTGAACGCCAAAAACGTTGTGGTGGCCACAGGTGAGGTCCGCAGCCACCGCTACGCTGGGGTTAGCTACTTGGTTCTTGGGGGAGGGGTTATGAACCCAGGGTCAGATGGTATTAACCCTTAATGTCACGTGACCCCACTGTAGTCTTGGTATCTCCCGGGGTACTACAGATCCGGGGAACTCCGTCTCCCCACAGGCTAGCAAGGAAAGAATTGACTCCACACTAGGTTGCAGTTTAACGGAGGCTTTACTAACTTGAAGATAGGTGGTACAATCTCCACAGCGCTCAACCAAACTCTCCCAAAGGTTTAACAGACAATCTCTAGAGGACCACACAGCTTGCAGTGCCTGGACTTGATATTGCATATATGCTTGGCTCTTACGGCCGGACTAGGAGTTTTAGGTCTGCGCTATATTAGGCTTGAGATTAAAGTCACTTACTGAAGTGTCGGTATATTTGTGGTTTTTCGCCGGAAGATAATGAATTGTCCTTTAGGAATTCTCTGATCAAGGCTGAAGTAAAGGCTTGATATTTCTCCACTCTGTACTCTGAACTGAAATGAGTTGCTGTTTCTTCACTCTGAACTCCTGCACTCCTCTCCACTCTCCACTCAGCTTCTCTCAGAACCCTTCTGAACTCCACCTCTGAACTCCACCTCTGAATTGAACTACACAGGAAATACCACCCCTTATCAGGGAAGGCTAAACTAAGCCCATTGGCCAGGCAGCTGTGGATCATAGAGTTGTCTGTATCCCCTTTAGGATTTACAATAAAGTTACATACAAGTAATAACATAATATAACACCTTACACAAAAGTTTAGTCTAGCCCTCAGTCCCCCACTCTCACATACCCTGACTGAGCATGAGGTTGCTAGGTAACATACTTAAAGCTACAGATACCTAATAACAGATTATTACGTTATAACAGTGCAAATACACATTAGAAATGGTTGAGTCCCTACAGGGGAGCCCCCAGGACACTGGAGGTCTCAATCTGACAGGGCCTACAATACCTTGACACAATATACCTGTACTGGGACACCACAAAGATGTAGGGGTTTAAAAACTGCAGTGGCTGAAAACTGATGTATGTGACACCAGCTTTAACAAGATGGTCTATTATGTTATTCCATACAGCAGTAAAAGGAAAAAAAAGTAGCATCTACGCTCAGTGGCATCTTCCCATTGAGAACATAATGGGTGTGGTGACTGCTCAATCTAGGCCCTAGTTAGCATATCAAGCCCCAGAACTAACTGGAGAACAGGGGTAGCAGCGGCCTCACGTGGTCTACGACACCTGACAGCTGAGGCCACAGGTCCACTGTAAACTAACATGCACAACAACGGCTAAAATGT
The DNA here is from genome assembly GCF_029499605.1 of Hyla sarda. Classification (NCBI taxonomy): domain Eukaryota; kingdom Metazoa; phylum Chordata; class Amphibia; order Anura; family Hylidae; genus Hyla; species Hyla sarda. The sequence goes on from NC_079193.1 coordinate 317,020,641, forward strand.
GCCTGGGTTTGAGAGAGCAAAATATCCTTGACATGAACTGGTTAAACAATGTAGACTCTTAAAGTCGACAAACCTTAGAACCACTTTAAATTCTTTTTTGTCAGGATTCCAGAGGCAATGTCACTGGTTGGAAGTTGTCACTCCTGTACCGCATACATAGCTGTAAAATTGCAGAAATGATGTTATATTGTTATTTTAACATTTGCCCTATGGCAAAAGATGTATTAATAGGAATACAGTGGTCCCTCAACATACGATGGTAATCCGTTCCAAATGGACCATCGTTTGTTGAAACCATCGTATGTTGAGGGATCCGTGCAATGTAAAGTATAGGACAGTGGTCAACAACCTGCGGACCTCTAGATGTTGCAAAACTACAACACCCAGCATGCCCGGACAGCCAACGGCTGTCCGGGCATGCTGGGAGTTGTAGTTTTGTAACATCTGGAGGTCCGCAGGTTGAAGACTACTGGTAGAGGAAGTTGTACTCATCTGTCCCCGTCGCTCCGGACCGTCACCGCTCGTCACTGCTGTCCTTGATGTCGCCTTCCATCACTGGCACCGTGTCCCCCGGGTGTCCCCGACGCTCTGGCAAGGCCTCTGCTTCCCCGGCATTCTTGCTCTCCGTCGCCGCCATCATGTCTTTATGCACGCCGCTCCTATTGGATGACGGGAGAGCGCCGACAATGCAGAGGATCCCGAAGAGAACACCCTGGAGCCCCGAGGACAGGTAAGTGATCGTCAGCGGACCACACGGGGCACCGTAAACGGCTACCCGGTGGCAGCTGAAGCAGTCTGCGCTGCCGGATAGCCGTTTGAGCGATGGCCCCGACATACAAAAGCATCGTATGTTGATGCTGCCTTCAACATGCGATGGCCTCTGAAATGATCGCATGTCGGGGCCATCGTAGGTCGGGGGGTCACTGTACTTGGACAAAAGTAGAACAGAAGTGTCTGTGCTATATTGTAATATAACATCTTGGATAAAGAGATTTTGAGAATCCTCCTGCAGGTCAAGATTAAACAGGTACTCCGGTGGGGAAAAAAATTCAAATAAACTGGTGCCAGAAAGTTAAACAGATTTGTAAATTACTTCTACTAAAAAAATCTTTATCCTTCCAGTACTTATCAGCTGCTGTATACTACAGAGGAAGTCGAGTTGTTCTTTTCAGTCTGACCACAGTGCTCTCTACTGTCACCTCTGTTTGTATCAGGAACTGTCAAGAGCAGGAGAGGTTTGCTATGGGGATTTTCTCCTACTCTGGACAGTTCCTTATGCAGACAAAGGTGTCAGCAGAGAGCACTGTGGTCAAAATGGAAGAAAAAACGCCATTTTGTAACTTTTGGGGGCTTCCGTTTCTACGCAGTATATATTTCGGTAAAAATTACACCTTATCATTATTCTGTAGGTCCATACGGTTAAAATGATACCCTACTTATATAGGTTTGATTTTGTCGCACTTCTGGAAAAAATCATAACTACATGCAGGAAAATTTATAAGTTTAAAAATGTCATCTTCTGACCCCTATAACTTTTTTATTTTTACATGTACAGGGCGGTATGAGGACTCATTTTTTGCACCGTGATCTGAAGTTTTTATTGGTATGAATTTTGTTTTAATCAGACTTTTTGATCACTTTTTATTCATTTTTTAATGGTATAAAAAGTGACCAAAATACGCTTTTTTGGACTTTGGAATTTTTTTGCGCGTACGCCATTGACCGTATGGCTTAATTAATGATATATTTTTATAGTTCGGTCATTTACGCACTCGGCGATACCACATATGTTTCTTTTTATTTTTTTTTACACTGTTTTATTTTTTTTATGGGAAAAGGGGGGTGATTCAAACTTTTATTAGGGAAGGGGTTAAATTACCTTTATTAACACTTTTTTTTAACATTTTTTTTTGCAGTGTTATAGGTCCCATAGGGGACGGAGCAGTCATTCGCCGATTGGACACTGAGGAGGCAGGTAAGGGCCCTCCCGGTGTCCGGTCAGTTGTTCGGGACGCCGCGATTTCACCGCGGCGGTCCCGAACAGCCCGACTGAGCAGCCGGGTCACTTTCACTTTTACTTTAGAAGCGGCGGTAAGCTTTGACCGCCGCTTCTAAAGGGTTAATACCGCACATCACCGCGATCGGCGATGTGTGGTATTAGCCGCGGGTCCCGGCCTGTTACGCCGAGCGCTCCGGGTCCCCGTTCCTCCCCGGAGCGCTCGCCTCATCCTCGCTACTACAGCGCCCCGGTCAGATCCACTGACCGGGTGCGCTGCGGTACCGCCTCCAGCCGGGATGCGATTCGCGATGCGGGTGGCGTCCGCTCGCGATGCGCACCCCGGCTTCCGTACCTGACTCGCTCTCCGTCGGTCCTGTCCCGGCGCGCGCGGCCCCGCTCCCTTGGGCGCGCGCGCGCCGGGTCTCTGCGATTTAAAGGGCCACTGCGCCGCTGATTGGCGCAGTTGGTCTAATTAGTGTGTTCACCTGTGCACTCCCTATGTATACCTCACTTCCCCTGCACTCCCTCGCCGGATCTTGTTGCCCTTGTGCCTAGTGAAAGCGTTCCCTTGTGTGTTCCTAGCCTGTGTTCCAGACCTCCTGCCGTTGCCCCTGACTACGATCCTTGCTGCCTGCCCCGACCTTCTGCTACGTCCGACCTTGCTTCTGTCTACTCCCTTGTACCGCGCCTATCTTCAGCAGTCAGAGAGGTTGAGCCGTTGCTAGTGGATACGACCTGGTCACTACCGCCGCAGCAAGACCATCCCGCTTTGCGGCGGGCTCTGGTGAATACCAGTAGTGACTTAGAACCGGTCCACTAGCACGGTCCACGCCAATCCCTCTCTGGCACAGAGGATCCACCTCCTGCCAGCCGGCATCGTGACAGTAGATCCGGCCATGGATTCCGCTGAGGTGCCACTGTCAAGTCTTGCCGACATTTCCACGATGATCACCCAACGAAATCACCAGCTGGCATACTTGACCACCGTGACACAGCAACTGCAGTCACAGATACAGCAGCTGCTGTCACAGACACAGCAGCTGCAACTGCAACAACCATCTCCTCCGCCGGCTCCTGCAACTCCTCCGCAGCGTCCGGCCGCTCCTAACCCCTGCTTGTCCCTGCCGGACAAATTTGATGGGGACTCTAGACTCTGCCGTGGTCTCCTTTCTGGAAAGGCCTTGTCTTGGGCCACACCGCTCTGGGACCGCAATGATCCTGCCACAGCCACAGTCCAGTCCTTCTTCGCTGAGGTCCGTGGTGTCTTCGAGGAGCCTGCCCGAGCTTCTTCTGCCGAGACTGCCCTGCTGAACCTGGCCCAGGGTATTTCTTCCGCTGGCGAGTACGCCATTCAATTCCGTACTCTTGCTTCCGAATTATCCTTAAATAATGAGGCCCTCTGCGCGACCTTTAAAAAAGGCCTATCCAGCAACATTAAAGATGTTCTGGCCGCACGAGAAACTCCTGCTAACCTACATGAACTCATTCATCTTGCCACTCGCATTGACATGCGTTTTTCCGAATGGCGTCTGGAGCTCCGCCTGGATATGGACTTTGTTCGCACGAGGCGTTTTTTCTCCCCGGCTCCTCTCTCCTCTGGTCCTCTGCAATCCGTTCCTGTGCCTCCCGCCGTGGAGGCTATGCAAGTTGACCGGTCTCGCTTGACACCTCAAGAGAGGACACGACGCCGCATGGAGAATCTTTGCCTGTACTATGCCGGTACCGAACACTTCCTGAAGGATTGTCCTATCCGTCCTCCCCGCCTGGAAAGACGTACGCTGACTCCGCACAAAGGTGACACAGTTCTTGATGTCAACTCTGCTTCTCCACGCCTTACTGTGCCTGTGCGGATATCTGCCTCTACCTTCTCCTTCTCTACTATGGCCTTCTTGGATTCCGGATCTGCAGGAAATTTTATTTTGGCCTCTCTTATCAACAGGTTCAACATCCCTGTGACCAGTCTCGCCAGACCCCTCTACATCAATTGTGTTAACAATGAAAGATTGGACTGTGCCGTGCGTTACCGCACGGAACCCCTCCTAATGTGCATCGGACCTCATCACGAAAAAATTGAGTTTTTGGTCCTCAGGTTCTTTGGCCCCAAGAAGAGGGGGAGACCCAAGGGGGGGGGGGTACTGTTACGCCGAGCGCTCCGGGTCCCCGTTCCTCCCCGGAGCGCTCGCCTCATCCTCGCTACTACAGCGCCCCGGTCAGATCCACTGACCGGGTGCGCTGCGGTACCGCCTCCAGCCGGGATGCGATTCGCGATGCGGGTGGCGCCCGCTCGCGATGCGCACCCCGGCTTCCGTACCTGACTCGCTCTCCGTCGGTCCTGTCCCGGCGCGCGCGGCCCCGCTCCCTTGGGCGCGCGCGCGCCGGGTCTCTGCGATTTAAAGGGCCACTGCGCCGCTGATTGGCGCAGTTGGTCTAATTAGTGTGTTCACCTGTGCACTCCCTATGTATACCTCACTTCCCCTGCACTCCCTCGCCGGATCTTGTTGCCCTTGTGCCTAGTGAAAGCGTTCCCTTGTGTGTTCCTAGCCTGTGTTCCAGACCTCCTGCCGTTGCCCCTGACTACGATCCTTGCTGCCTGCCCCGACCTTCTGCTACGTCCGACCTTGCTTCTGTCTACTCCCTTGTACCGCGCCTATCTTCAGCAGTCAGAGAGGTTGAGCCGTTGCTAGTGGATACGACCTGGTCACTACCGCCGCAGCAAGACCATCCCGCTTTGCGGCGGGCTCTGGTGAATACCAGTAGTGACTTAGAACCGGTCCACTAGCACGGTCCACGTCAATCCCTCTCTGGCACAGAGGATCCACCTCCTGCCAGCCGGCATCGTGACACGGCCATTGATGAGCGCCGGGACCGACGCGATATGATGCGGGATTGCGGCGCGATCCTGCTTCATATCGCGGGAGTCGGCGCAGGATGTAAATATACGTCCTGCGTCGTTAAGGGGTTAAGACACTACAGTAGGCCCCAGTCACAATGGAGTCAATTAGGTTACAAGTGTATTGAACCCTCCTAACTTTGGCCACTACCTTTTTGCAGCTCCGCCCTTGCAATTTGAGATAAATAGTTTGATTTGATGATGGTGTTTGGGCATAAAGACTCAAAAAGACTCCAAATCTCTAAGAAGACCACATCTTCATCCATCCCAGATATTGTGTGATGGAATTTCAGTCCACCATACATTTTGCATAGAGGTGGATTTTCTTTGAGATGACCACCCCCATAAGAGACCCTGTTCAAAGAAAATGTGTGCGGGCTTTTAAAAGAACTTTTGCTGCATACACAGCATACAAAAAAATGAATTGATCTCAATTAATTAGACAGGGCCTCTAAGTACAGTGTGCTAAATAGTGTGGGAAGATGTTGTGTAAACCAAATCTACTGTATTTATATAAAACTCAATGGGGGAGATTTATCAAAGGATTTAGACTGGTTTTTCCTGTCTAAATTTGTCGCACAGAAAGTCGCAGTCTAAATATGTGCGACTTTTCTGCGACTTTCGCTGTAGAGGATTTTTAGAACATGATGCATGCAGGTCTATTTTAGATGGAAATGCATTGGAAAATGCATTGGTGCTGAATTTTTCAAGTGCGACTTTTGTGCGACAAGTCGCATCTGCCCAAAATACGCTGAAATGTCAGACCATGTTGGAGCAGGTTTAAATGCAGTTTAAGCTGTAGACCCTGAAGTCTGAGCACAGAATTTATCAAGGGCTGTGAGACCTTTGATAAATTAGGAGCACAATAGACAGGAGACTACCACATACGCTGGTCTATAAGCATACCCAGAATAGACTAGATTAGGAAATGTCCCCCAATGTGTGTGTGTATGTATGTTTGTGTGTATGTTCCAGCATCACGTCCAAACGGCTAAAGATATTAACATGAAACTTGGCACAGATGTTACTTATATGTCAACAACAAACATAGGATAGGTGATTTAACCTTTACTCACCCCCATTTGCCAGGGTCTTGGTTTTTGTTTAAAGTCCCATACAAGTCTATGGGAAATATATGTTACTGCATAACTTCCAAACGGCTGGAGATATTTCGATAATACTTGGTCACATGTTACTTATATGCCCACTTAAAATATAGAATAGTTAATTTAACTCTTAACTACCCCTATTTGTGAGGGTTGGGGTTTTTGTTTAACCCCTCAAGGACGCAGCCCATTTGTGCCTTAAATGGGCACTGTCACCAACTTTATTTTTTGATATGTTGTAGTACTTATGTACTACAACATATCTCTAATATACTTTTATTTTTATTTTTTTCATTAAAATGGTTTAATTTACATTTAAAAACCGGCCACTAGGGGTCACCCTCCTAGTGGCCGGCTGCAGCATAGCGTGACATCGCGCCTGAAAAAGGACTGATTTTGGCCTGGCAATCAGTCCTTTTTCAGTTAGGCTGCACTCGCTCCCTGCCTGTCAATCAGACAGGCGGGAGCGAGCGCATTGGCTCCCCGGCCACTGGCTGGGAGGCCACTCCTCCCGCACATCGCCGCCGCCTCGTCGCCGCCGCTGTCCCTGCACGCCCGCTGCCGGACTATTTAGGGGACTATTTATAGCAATCACTCGATTTCTAATTCTGTTGAGTGCTATGTATAGGACACAGCACTGATCAGCGTTATGGGTCATCTTCTGCTCTGGTCTGCGGGAAGGCAGATCAGAGCAGAAGACACCGGGAAGGCAGCGGAGCCAGGTGAGGTGACCTCCGTCTGCCGTGCTGGATGATCGGATTGCCGCGGCAGCGCTGCGGGCGATCCGATCATCCATTTTAGTGACCGCGATACTGCAGATGCCGTGATCTGTATTGATCACGGCATCTGAGGGTTTATGGCGGACATCCGCAGGATCGCGGATTTCCGCCATTACGGGTCGGTCCCTGGCTGCGATCAGCAGCCGGGACCTGCTGCGCATGATCCGGGCATCGCTCCGATGCTTGCGGTTATGCTTAGGACGTAAATGTACATCCTGGTGCGTTAAGTACCACCTCACCAGGACATACATTTACGTCCTTTGTCGTTAAGGGGTTAAAGTACCATGCAATCAATGCATCAATGGTAAATGTATGTTCCCACATAACTTCCGTAAGGCTGGAGATATTTCAATACCTGGTTCACATATTATGGGTCAGGATAGGAGGTCGGGATAGGAGGTCGAGATAGGAGGTCGAGATAGGTGGTTGAGATAGGAGGACTAGATAGGAGGACAAGATATGAGGACGGGATAGGAGGTCGGGATAGGAGGTCAAGATAGGAGGTTGAGATAGGAGGTCGAGATATGAAGACGGGAAAGGAGGACGGGATAGGAGGTCGAGATAGGAGGTCAAGATAGGAGGTCGAGATAGGAGGACGGGATATGAGGACGGGATATGAGGTTGAGATATGCGGTCAAGATAGGAGGTCAAGATAGGAGGACGGGATAGGAGGACGGGATAGGAGGTCAGGATAGGAGGTCGGGATGGGAGGTCGGGATAAGGGGTTGGGATATGACATCAATATATGAGGATGGGATATGAAGGATTAGGAAGGAAAAAACGGGCAACTCCGGGTACTCAGCTAGTGTTAAATAAAATGCAATATGATAAAATAAAATGGAATATCCAATAATTGGAAAATCTTTTCGGGCTAAAAATGTTGTTAAAAAATATATCCAGCAATCATAAGAAAACACAATTTAATGAAATGTATTAAAATTATATAAAATAGTATCCCAACAAGTAAAATAATAATTGAGTGAATCATTTCTCTTGTTGGGATACTGTTTTATACATATATATATATATATATATATATATATATATATATTTTTTTTTTTTATACATTTCATTAAATTGTGTTTTCATTTGATTGCTGGATATATTTTTTTGTCTACACTATTTAGCACACTGTACCTAGAGGCCCTGTCTAATTAATTGACATCAATTCATTTTTGTATACTGTGTGGATATAGGTGCGTGGGGTATCGTGCAACACAGAGACCTCAGCACAGTTTTGTTTCAGGTTGATCCCCCCCTTATATTTATTTATTTGCTTTTCGCTGTATACTGATGGAGAGATGGGGAACAAGGTATGAAAGCTGAAGAATGCTACTATTAAGGTAAACAAAAGTTATATAAGGAAAACACTAATAATGATAGTAATAAAGAATCTATAGCAGTGGTCTTCAACCTGCGGACCTCCAGATGTTGCAAAACTACAACTCCCAGCATACGCGGACAGCCGTTGGCTGTCCGGGCATCAGTGGCGGATCCAGGGGGGGGGCAACGGGGCAATTGCCCCCCCCGAGATTGCCGCACGCAGCACCCGCCCCACCACCTTGCATGGTGGAGCCGAAGCTGTAAGCTCCAGCTCCACCATTCACTGAACTTTCACACGCTGTGATTACAGTGTATGAGCTGCGGGGACGCGATCCACTAGAGGCCGGCGCGATGACGTCACATCGCGCCGGCGCCCGGAGATCCTGTCCCCGCAGCCCGCATACTGTAAGTAGTGAAGAGTATGCTCAGGGGCCAGGGGATTTGGGGAAACTATATACAGGAGGAGGGGGAGGGGGATTTAAAAACTTGGAAAAAGGGAATATTTAATTTGTAGGGCAAAGCACAGGGGGCATTATATGGGAAGAGCACATGGCAGGGGGCCCCCCTGTGCTGTGCCCCTCACATATAATGCCCCCTGTGCTGTGTCCCACACACATAATTTATATGTTTGGGGCACAGCACAGGGGGCATTATATGTGAGGGGCATAGCACAGGGGGCATTATATGTGAGGGGCATAGCACAGGGGGCATTATATGAAATAATGCCCCCTGTGCTGTGCCCCTCACATATAATGCCCCCTGTGCTGTGTCCCACACATATAAATTATGTGTTTGGGGCACAGCACAGGGGGCATTATATGAAATAATGCCTCCTGTGCTGTGCCCCTCACATATAATGCCCCCTGTGCTGTGCCCCTCACATATAATGCCCCCTGTGCTGTGTCCCACACATATAAATTATATGTGTGGGGCACAGGGGGCATTATATGTGAGGGGCACATCACAGGGGGCATTATATGTGAGGGGCACAGCACAGGAGGCATTATTTCATATAATGCCCCCTGTGCTGTGCTCCACACATATAATGCCCCCTGTGCTGTGCCCCTCGCATATAATGCCCCCTGTGCTGTGCCCCTCGCATATAATGCCCCCTGTGCTGTGCCCTACACATATAAATTATATGTGTGGGGCACAGGGGCCATTATATGTGAGGGGCACAGCACAGGGGCCATTATATGTGAGGGGCACAGCACAGGAGACATTATTTCATATAATGCCCCCTGTGCTGTGCCCCACACATATAATGCCCCGTGCTTTGCCCCACACATATAAGGCCCCCTGTGCTGTGCCCATCACATATAATGCCCCATAATGCACCCCTCACATATAATGCCCCCATCATGCACCCCCCATATATAATGCCCCCATCATGCGCCCTTCACATATAATGCCCCTGTCATGCGCCCCTCACATATAATGCCCCTGTCATGCGCCCCTCACATATAATGCCCCCTGTGCTGTGTCCCTCACAAATAATGCTCCTTTCATGTGCCCTAAACATAAAATGCCCCCTGTGCTGTCCCCCTCACATATAATGCCCCCTGAGGGGACAGGATGGGGGCATTATATGTGAGGGGCACAGCACAGGGGGCATTATATGTGAGGGGCACAGCACAGGGGGCATTATATGTGAGGGGCGCATGATGGGGGCATTATATGTGAGGGGCAAAGAACGGGGGCAATATATGTGAAGGGCACAGCACAGGGGGCAATATATGTTAGGGGCACAGGACAGAGGGCATTATTATTATGTGGGGGGAACAGGACGGGTCATAATTATTATATGTAGGGGCACAAGATGGGGCATTATTACTATATGTGAAGGCACAGAGTGTTCTACATTTCAGAAGTATAGTGTATATGATGAGGAATTTCTGGGGTGGTACGTTTTTTATGGGCCACAAAACATTTGGGTATTTTATTCAGAGGGTGTAATGCACAGCAAGTTATATTCAGAGAGTTCAGTGTTTGGTAGCATTAAATTTAGAGAACACAGTGTGTGGTAGTATTATATTCAGAGGGTACAGTGTGTGGTAGTATTATATACAGAGGGTACAGTGTGTGGTAGTATTATATTCAGAGAGTGCAGTGTGTGGTAGTATTATATTCAGAGAGGGCAGTGTGTGATAGTATTATATTCAGAGAGTGAAGTGTGTGGTAGTATTACATTCAGAGGGTACAGTGTGTGTGATAATATTATATACAGAGGGTACAGTGTGTGGCGGTATTATATTCAGAGGGTACAGTGTGTTGTATATTCAGGAGGTACAGTGTGTCAGAATTATATTCAGAGGGTGTGTGGCGGTACTGTATTAGAAGAATACAGTGTCTGGCAGTATTATAATAATTATTGTTTTCATATAGAGGATCAGAATCCGCTGACATAGAAACCATCTGGGCGTCAAGTTCTGCTGAGAGAAAATATAGCTGGAACAATTCCTTGCGGTATGTACCAGCTTAATTACATAAGGAAACACTATAGAGAAGACGTCACCTGTAGTCACTGATATCATTGTGTATTCTCCTCACTATAGAGAAGACGTCACCTGTAGTCACTGATATCATTGTGTATTCTCACTATAGAGAAGACATCACCTGTAATCACTGATATCATTGTGTATTCTCCTCACTATAGAGAAGACGTCACCTGTAGTCACTGATATCATTGTGTATTCTCCTCACTATAGAGAAGACGTCACCTGTAATCACTGATATCATTGTGTATTCTCCTCACTATAGAGAAGACGTCATCTGTAGTCACTGATATCATTCTGTATCCTCCTGTGTGTGTCCCATCAGAGCTGGAGTCACTTGTAAGTTCTGCAGTAATGATGGGTGAAACAACAACTCCCAGCATCCCCTTACCACTGCTTAGGTCATACTGGGAGCTGTAGTTTTAAATGGTAAAAACCTCTTTAGCACTTTCCCATTCTGTGGCAATTGGTATATTTGATTATTATTCTGACATATGAGCATGGCCTAAGAGTCTTAAACAAGGTTAGGACTGTATGATACATTTAATAATATTGTAAGTTCCGTGAGCAACATCTTGTTTTCTGTCCGCCAACACAAAATACTCTAATAGTGCCCCTCCCGAGACTCGACTCTGGATCCGCCCCTGCCGGGCATGCTGTGAGTTGTAGTTTTGCAACATCTGGAGGTCCGCAAGTTGGAGACCACTGATCTATAGAAACATCCATAACTTTACACTTTAGCAGCAGGATGGCTGCTTCTACTCCAGTGTAGAAGTTCTAGAAAGCAGAAAAATCAGGACTCTGAAGTCGGACATTAGGCTTTACATACTACATGGCAGTATAGTACAGATAGAGAACTTTACCCATCTCCTAACATGCCTGTTTTGTGCTGCATTGAACAGAACCATGTTTTCTTTATTGCTTTAAAGGGGTTCTCCGGTGCTTAGATATCTTATCCCCTATCCAAAAGGATAGGGGATAAGATGCCTGATCGCGGGAGTCCCGCCGTTGGGGACCCCAGTGATCTTGCATGCGGCACCCGCTTGTAATCAGTCCCCGGAGCGTGTTCGCTCCGGGTCTGATTACCGGCGACCACAGGGCCGGCGGTGTGTGACGTCACGCCTTCGCCCCCGTGTGACATCACGCTCCGCCCCTCAATGCAAGCCTACGAGAGGGGGCGTGATAGCTGTCATGCCCCCTCCCGTAGGCTTACATTGAGGGGCGGAGCGTGACATCATACGGGGGCGGGGGCGTGACGTCACACGCCACTGACCCTGTGGTCACCGGTAATCAGACCTGGAGCGAATACGCTCCGGGGACTGATTACAAATGGGGTGCCGCGTGCAAGATCACGGGGGTCCCCAGAGGCGGGACCCCCGCAATCAGGCATCTTATCCCCTATCCTTTGGATAGGGGATAAGATGTCTAAGCACCGGAGAACCCCTTTAACCTTTTAAGATTTTATAAAGAATTTTTTTTAAACAAAAGAGGAAAAAAATCTGCCTGACTCACTACGTGTCATGAGAATGCCATCTGACCCATAGTAACACCTCAGCTATGTGCTCGGCTGATGTACAGGCATCTATAGACAGGTGAGCTGGGTAGGTCTGCACAACTTGCACCATGGGTGTTAGGAAAACATATAAAGCCTTTCCTGCTGAATGAAGAGCCCACTATATGTTCAATAAATATCATTATTAGTGTATTGTCAGAGAGAGACGACTTTATCATATGTCCAAATGTGTTTTGGGTAGATCCCCATTCATACAATATATCTGAACTGTCTACCCGATGAAGAATTATAAAGGGATTTATAATAAAGGCTTCTTGTTTTATTTTCTGCACTGTTGCCTGTTTCCCACAAAGAGGCATCTCGACAAATACTGCCCGCTCCTGACATTACCTACCAGGAACATCATCAAAATGTATACAGCCTGTCGCGGCTTCTCTCCACCGCAGCAGGTGAACACCAGCATGATAGCCAACCTTAAATAGACACTGTGACTTGAACAAACTTTGCATAGATCAATTGTCAAGCCAATAAAAGAAACTTTGTAATAGACAAAATGTTATTAAACAAAATGCTTCTTTCTCCTGTTCTCAAGCTTCTTCCCTCTCCCTCCTCTCCTGTAAGATTGTCTTCCACTCTAATAATCAGCTCAACTTTGTCCTTTTGTAAGCAAGACAAGCCAATACCAGTCTATGGAAGGAAATCCACCCACCAGCTTTAGAAGAACAACAAATGGTAGATGAAGCCTTCAGAGCAGAAATCAGTGAAAAAATATCATATACAAGTTAGATAGTGACCAAAAATAGTGTTGCTCCTTATGTGAACTCACAGGGCACCTTGGGGGAGATTTATCAAAACCTGTGGAGAGGCAAAGTTGCCCAGTTGCCCAAAGCAACCAATCAGCTCTTTTCTTTAATTCTTAACAAGGCCTGTGAAAAATGAAAGAAGCAATCCGATTGGTTACTATGGGCAACTGGTCAACTTTGCCTCTCCACAGGTTTTGATAAATCTCCCCCCTTATCCTGAAAAGTCACCTGAAATGACTGGTATGCTTTAAAGGCATTTTCCAGGAAAACATTACATTTCTATCGGCCTCTCCGTGCATTAAAACAAGAAAAGCTTCATTCTTACCTCCTCCGCTCCCAGCTGTGATATCTTACGGCCCACACTCCTGTGCTGTTCTTCCTCCTTCTGATGATATTCGGCTCCCCCTCTCTGCTCTGTGATTGGCTAAGCATGGAGCAGGACGCCATCAGAAGGAAGAACAGTTCAGGAGTGCAGACCAGAAGATCTAATGTGTGGTGTCGGAAGGAGTAATGTGTAATTAACAGTTTCGTGATGCCAGGGCGTGGTTGACCTACACACCACCCGAGGTAGACCTGCTTCTCCTGTGCCAGGCACAGGGCAAATAATCACTTCAACGCAAGGTTAAGGATAACTGGTATGCTTTACTGAGTTTGGAAAGATGATACAATCCGTTACAGCTCAGATTTGTGTGAAGGAGATGCAGGGAGAACTTTGCGAAGCTTATCGGCTTGCTGGAAATTATAGTTGATTGTGCTGTATATGACTGACTTGACTTGCATGCAGCACATGCTAGACTTTATTGACTTGAGCTTGACTAACTTGCTGGACTTGACTTGAATTATATCCCCGGACTGCAAGGCTTACCGCAATGCTTTGACTTTCACCTGGGTAGCATTATAGAGAGTTCTGAGTGGGCCAAAGACAGACATTGTAGTAGCATCTGCCACACAGGATGGGCAGGAGTACAGAAGAACATCTTATTCTGTACTGGGTCACCACAAATGAACGCAGCTCCCGGGGAGGCAGAAAGTTACCTGTGAGGTTTTCCTGGAGAAGCTCTTTAAGTGGTTTTCCAGAGCTTTTTTTTTTTTTTTTTAAATTAAATTTTATCCAGGCTGCAACAACAAAAATAATAAACTTTATCTTACCTCCTGCCGTTCCCCTGGAGCGCCGATATCAGTCATCCCATCCTTTGGCCTGGTCTTCTTCCGCATCCTGGGGCCCAACACGTCACACTGTGCTGAGTTTATCGACACCGGGTGACTCTGTCCTGTTACCACTTATACAGGCTGAAGAGCCCCTGTAGTACTAGATTCTACCCCTATATGGTTACTGTATGCGGGGAATATTGGTTATATTGTTCTTTGCAGTAGATGCAGTATATGTAGTTATGGTGTGGAGGGATTATTTTGGCCTTGTATAAGTCCAGGACAGTTTTATACACTGTTATATTGTGGTTAAATTATATACATGATTTGGGGCAGGGTAATATCCAGGGAGAGAATACTGGAGTACTGATGACACTGCTCTTGCTCTCTCTCTCTCTCTCTCTCTCTCTCTCTCTCTCTCTCTCTCTCTCTCTCTCTCTCTCTCTCTCTCTCTCTCTCTCTCCATATATATACAGTGGTCCCTCAAGTTACAATATTAATTGGTTCCAGGACAACCATTGTATGTTGAAACCATCGTATGTTGAGACCAGAACTCTATGGAAACCTGGTAATTGGTTCTGAAGCCCCCAAAATGTCATCTAAAAATAGGAAAAAGTGAGGATTAAAGAAAAATAAGTAGATAACTAATACAGATAAAGGAAATCCTTACATATAAAAGTAATAAAGATCTGCTGGGAGCTGTAAATCACTGTCTATGTCATTGTTTCCCAACCAGAGTGCCTCCAGATGTTGCAAAACTACAACTCCCAGCATGCCCGGACAGCCTTCGGCTGTCCGGGCATGCTGGGAGTTGTAGTTTTGCAACAGCTGGAGGCACCCTCTTTGGGAAACACTGGTCTATGTAGAGGACAGGAGCTTCTTCAGGGTCCTGTACAGAACACGTAGTGTCCTAAAAAAAGGAAAATGGAGCCGCCCTCACCTGGTGTCCAAAGGAGCAGCTAACCCTGGCACAGGTAAAGAGTACAGAACATGTAATACCTCCTGTACTGTAGGGGGCGCTACCAGACACCAGTCAGTGCATGCACTTTAGGAATACACCGGTTTTTACCAGTGAAATATCCATTCTGATTGGTCAGTTCTTCCAGTCATTGACGCGTTTCGCAGATTCCATAGCATTGTATGTTGAGTCTGGTTTCAAGTTACAATGGTCCAGAAAAGACCATTGTATGTTGAAACTATTGTATGTTGAGGCCATTGTAAGTTGAGGGATCACTGTATATTATTTTTGGGGTGAGCGCGGTTGCCTTGGAACGGCGCAGGAGCCAGGTTCATGGGTGGGTGACACCATTCTTTACCTAGGTGACCCCAACCCTAGTGTTTGTCCAAGCTTTATGCTGCGATGATTCGATGATGTTTCCCTGTGACATATGCCAGTAGGATCTGTTATACATAGGCATCAATGTTTATGTATATTGGGGGAGATTTATCCAAACCTGTCCAAAGGAAAAGTTGCCCAGTTGCCCAGTTGCCCATAGCAACCAACCAGATCGCTTCTTTCATTTTTTTAGAGGCCTTTTCAAAAATGAAAGAAGCAAGCTCATTGGTTGCTATGGGCAACTGGGCAACTTTTCCTCTCAACAGGTTTTGATAAATTTCCCCCATTGTGTGGTATTATTTGTTCCCTGTTATCTCTTCTATGGATTGGAGCAGCAGACTGCGCCAATCCACACAGCAAACTCCAATGTATACCACCTGAATGTTGGCACTCTTTTAAAAATTTTCAAGTAGGGGTAGGGTCACACATAACGGATCCGCAGCGTATTTTATGCTGCGTATATGCCGGTGATCCGACCCATATTGTACCTCCTGCTGTTGCTGAAAACCCACCCAACCCCCTCGTCCAGCCCCCTGACCTACTCGCAGCAGCAATCCCCTGCTCCGAGCAGCCACACAGGGGGCCTGCGAGTCGCCAAGTGCACTCAGACATTGCGGCTACACCGCGATGTCTGAGTGCACTCAGCGACTAGCAGGCCCCTTGTAGCTGCGAGTAGGCCAGGGGTGGGGCGAGGGGGTCGGGTGGCTTTTTGGCAATAGCAGGAGGCACAATATGAGTTGGGTCACCGACGGATCCGCAGCATAAAATACGTTGCGGATCCGTTACGTGTGACCAGGGGCGGACACAGACAACAGAGGGCCCCTGTGCAAAGAATGTGCCTGGGCCCCCCCCCCCCACAAAAAAAGTAATATGCCATAAAATTGCACTGCAACTCACATTAATCTGCATTAGGTAGGCAGCAGTTCCCCCACATTAGGTAGCATAGTTTCCTCACATTATGTAGCATATATTCCCCACATTAGGTAGCATAGATTCCCCACATAAGGTAGTGTAGGATAACCCCAACAAACAAACACACACACACTCTCACTCACCCACACACTCTTACCTTGCCTGCACTACTTACATCTGCCTGAGAGGACTTCCTGGCAGAGGTGCGCGCTATAAGTGACGTTATCGAACGCTCTGCGCTGGACGTCAGCGTCCAGGTGCTTGCGATGACGTCACTCACCGCACGCACCTCAGCCAGGAAGTCCCCATGGGCAGATGTAAGTAGCAGTTTAGTGACTGGGCAAGACTGGTTTCCCTGTCATATGTGCACTGGCAGGGCTGCCATCAGAAATTTCGGGGCCCCTTACACAACTCAAGGCCTGAGACCCCCACCGATCACCTTGGTTGAAGTGGTTCTCCAGCTGTTGGAAAGCTAAAACTCCGATCATGTCTGAAGAGCCTCTGGCAATGGGAGTTGTAGTTTTGTAACAGCTGAAGAGACACAGATTGGACACAGTTTTACCCATCATCACTGCAGAACTTACAAGTGACTACAGCTCTGATGGGACAGTCATAAGAACACATAATGATGTCAGTGACCTGAGTGACGTCTTCTGACTTAAGTGATATCTTCTCTGTAATCTTTTCTTCTTCATCTCGTCCAGAGACCAGGTCTTCCTCCAGCTCCATCTTCTCTGCAGAGTCTGACATCCGGACATCATTGGCTCCTCACTTTGTCAGCAGATCCTCATCCTCTGCATGAAGACAATAATCATTATAACCTTGCCAGAAAGTGTAACCTAAATAAAATACTGCCCCACACTGTACCCTGAATATAATCCTGCCACACACTGTACCCTGAATATAATCCTGCCACACACTGTACCCTGAATATAATACTGCCACACACTGTACCCTGAATATAATCCTGCCACACACTGTACCCTGAATATAATCCTGCCACACACTGTACCCTGAATATAATCCTGCCACACACTGTACCCTGAATATAATCCTGGCACACACTGTACCCTGAATATAATCCTGCCACACACTGTACCCTGAATATAATCCTGCCACACACTGTACCCTGAATATAATACTGCCACACACTGTACCATGAATAGAATACTGCCATACATTGTACCCACTAAATATAATACTGCTATTCACTGTACCTACTAAATATAATACTGCCCCACACTGTACCCTAAATATAATACTGCCAGACACTGTAACCTGAATATAATACTGCTGTACACTGTACCCACTAAATATAATACTGCTATACACTGTATCCACTAAATATAATCCTGCCACACACTGTAACCTAAATATAATACTGCCACACACTGTACCCTGAATATAATACTGCTATACACTGTACCCTGAATATAATAATGCTATACACTGTACCCTGAATATAATACTGCTATACACTGTGCCCACTAAATATAATCCTGCCACACACCGTACCCTGAATATAATACTGCTATACACTGTACCCTGAATATAATACTGCTATACACTGTGCCCACTAAATATAATCCTGCCACACACCGTACTCTGAATATAATACTGCTATACACTGTACCCTGAATATAATACTGCTATACACTGTACTCACTAAATATAATCCTGCCACACACTGTACCCTGAATATAATACTGCTATACACTGTACCCACTAAATATAATCCTGCCACACACTATACCCACTAAATATAATACCTCTTATCCTCTGTGTCCTCATCATTCCTCATCACCCCTATAACCCCTGCCAAACCTCTCCTCAACACTACTGTAACCACCCCCGCACCTCTCCTCATCGCTACTATAACCCCCTGCACCTCTCCTCATCGCTACTATAACCCCCCACACCTCTCCTCATCACTACTATAACCCCCCCGCACCTCTCCTCATCACTACTATAACCCCCCAGGCACCTCTCATCACTACTATAACCCCCCCACACCTCTCCTCATCACTATTATAACCCCCCGCACCTCTCCTTATCACTACTATAACCCCCCCACACCTCTCCTCATCACTACTATAACCCCTGCACCTCTCCTCATCACTACTATAACCCCCCGCACCTCTCCTCATCACTACTATAACCCCCCACACCTCTCCTCATCACTACTATAACCCCCCCACACCTCTCCTCATCACTACTATAATCCCCCTGCACCTCTCCTCATCACTACTATAACCCCCCCTGCATCTCTCACCAACCCCATAACACCCCCCTGCACCTCTCTTCACCCCCATAACACCCTCCTGCACCTCTTATCACCCCCATAACCCCCCCTGCACCTCTCATCACCCCATAACACCCCCCTCTCATCACCCCCATAACACCCCCTGCACCTCTCATCACCCCCATAACACCCCCTGCACCTCTCATCACTCCCATAACCCCCCTGCATCTCTCATCACCCCCATAACCCCCCTGCATCTCTCATCACCCCCATAACCCCCCTGCATCTCTCATCACTCCCATAACCCCCCCTGCATCTCTCATCGCCCCCATAACCCCCCTCTCATCACCCCCATAACCCCCCTGCATCTCTCATCACCCCCATAACCCCCCTGTATCTCTCATCACCCCCATAACCCCCCTGCACCTCTCATCACCCCCATAACCCCCCTGCACCTCTCATCACCCCCATAACCTCCCCATGCACCTCTCATCACCCCCATAACACCCCCCTGCACCTCTCATTACCCCCCATAACCCCCCTCTCATCACCCCTATAACACCCCAAGCACCTGTTCCCCAGCACCTCTCATCACCATTGTAGTCTGCAAACAACATAGCCCCCATCCAACCCCCCCGTTCACTTACCCTGCCGGGGTTCGGTGCAGCTGCTGCTCCTGTCACAGTGTTCCACTGCACGGGGAGGATCCGTCGGGAGGCTGCTGGATGGAGATCGCGCCGGGACAGGTCAGGTGACTGGAGTAGACGTGCGTGCCTGCGCGGGGCACGTCGACTCCCATCAGCCCCTGGCCTGTCCGGCCCTGCCGTACTTCTTAAGGGGCCTGCGCCCTAGAAAGAGCGGGCCTCATAGTCCTGCGGGCCCCCCAGACTATGAGGCCCGGTCATAGTTCTGACAGGTACCCAGCCAGGAGTCAGTGAGTGACAGTCGCAGTCACTCACTGATTAGCCGGAAAAAAAAAAGTACAGGGACGTCCGGGCCTCCCTGAAGCTCCGGGCCCCATACAAGTGTATGGGTTTACCCCCTGATGGTGGCCCTGTGCACTGGGTCCGATGGTAGGACCGGCCCAGCGTGTGAGGGCGGGCCCCCTCACACGCTGGGCCCCTGTGCAGCTGAACCTGCTGCACAGGCGATATGTCCGCCCCTGCGTGTGACCCTACCCAAATAGTGGTTTATTATTATGCTTAAGATATATGTTAGTGGCTTTACCAGGGCATACGGCAAACCTTACTATGATAATATGTACGGTTGTGTTTGTGCAGCAGATTTTGAGCCAAAGCCAGATGTGGATCCAGCAGGAAGGAGAAGTATAAGTCCTCAGTTTAGATTACACATTCTTTTTAATACACTTCTGGCTTTGGCTTAAAAACTGCAGTGGCGTTTTGTCTCTTTTTAGTTGCGAAGTGGAAGCACAGCCCAAACCTGGTTGTTTTAGATATTTTTATCCACTGTAAGTAAACAGTAAAAATGAAGGTTCCTATTAAAAGACAGCAAGCAGAGATCTTGAAGACCTTACAGAATTGATGTAAAAATGATTTTAGAAAATGAGCCAACTTTTCATTATACAAAGAATAACATTTATTTGAGGAAACCAAATACCCATGTAACGTCCAAGGTTTTGATATGCTAAGCTTGTAGTGTGGGCGTTCACATACTTTGGTCTTGTATTAAATCCATCAGTCCTTAGCATATTTGTGCATCTGAAAGGAAATACATTTTATATCATATAAACAAGACAGTACAAAAAGCATACAGACACTACGGTTCAGGTTTATAGAATTAAAGGGGTTTGTTCATAATGACAACATATAGGTGGTCAGTGGGATTCTGTAAGCCCCATTAAAGTGAAGGGAGGAATTCTATTAAAAAATCTTAATCCTTCAAGTACTTATTAGCTGCTGAATACTGCAGAGGAAATTATTTTCTTTTTGGAACACAGTGCTCTCTGCTGACATCACGAGCACAGTGCTCTCTGCTGACATCTCTGTCCATTTTAGGAAGCAGCATATGTTTTCTATGGGGATTTTCTTTTACTCTGGACAGTTCTTAAAATGGACAGAGATGTCAGCAGAGAGCACTGTGCTCATGATGTCAGCAGAGAGCAATGTGTTCCAAAAAGAAAAAAATTTCCTCTGTAGTATTCAGTAGCTAATAAATACTGGAAGGATTAATATTTTTTAATAGAAGTAATTTACAAATCTGATTAACTTTCTGGCACCAGTTGATTTAAAAAAATAATAATAATAATAATAAGTTTTACACCGGAGTACCCCTTTAACAAATCTGCCACATTTGAATTAACCCTTAGGGGCACTTCACAGGAAACAGATTTCTGTGACTAAAAACCAGTTCCATTCATCTGAACTGAAAACCGGTTCCATTTGCAGAAAATAACAACTGATCGCTGGAGGTGTCAGGTGCCGGACCTGCCCAGATTCAATAACCTCTTCAAGCATTCTTATAGACATACAATATACATGTTTTTTAAGAAACCTATAGTGAATTTATTATTCACAATTCTAACATAAAAAAACACACAAACCAAAAAATATTCAATTAAATGTAAATAAATATTTACAAAACATAAAGTAGCACAAAACTATTGAATGATGCCTCCAAAGAACAGTGTCGGTCAGTAGTAATGGCAACGTACTGGGTCCATATATCTCCCAATTATTTTGCATATAAGTTGGAAGAAAGCTAATGGCACAACCAATCGTATTGCCAAATTAATCCGATTTTTATGAGAAATATATTAAGATGCAGAGTTTATTTTTGTATATACTATGAAAGGTGATCCTTAAATTTCAACACAATAAAAACATCCCTGACGATAGCTTTACACTAAAGTATATGATATATTATTGTGGTGTCAACACAAATTGAGAACATATTAAACTCATCCAGTCATTTTAACATTTTACAGTACAGTACAGTGATCCCTCAACTTACAATGAGCTCAGCATACAATAGTTTCAACATACTGGTCTTTTTTTGACCATTGTAACTTGAAACCAGACTCAACATACAATGCTACAGATAGTCTAGATCTGTCCAGCGTGTCAATGTCTGAAAGATCTGACCAATCAGAAAGGGCATTCACTGGTAAAACCCCTGTATTACTGAAGTGCATACACTGACTGGCTGTCTGGTATCGCCCCCTACAGTACAGGGAGGTATTACATGTTCTGTACTATTCTTTACCTGTACCAAAGTTAGCTGCTCCTTTGGACACCAAGTAAGGGCGACTCCATTTTACTTTTTTAGGACACTGTGTGTACTGTACAGGACCCTGAAGAAGCTCCTGTCCTCTACACCGACAGTGATTTACAGCTCCCAGCAGATCTTTCTTACTTTTATATGTAAGGATTTGCTTTATCTATATTAGTTATCTAGTTATTTCTCTTTAATCCTAACTTTTTCCTTTTTTTGGATGACATTTTGGTGGCTTCAGAACCAATTTCCAGGTTTCCATAGAGTTATGGTCTCAAGACACAATGGTTTCGACATACAATGGTCGTCCTGGAACCAATTAATATTGTAACTTAAGGGACCACTGTACATTCCAAAATCTTAATAATGATAAATTCTCACTAAATCACATTTGAACAGGAATAAGACGTACTATGTATGGGGTAAGGTTTGCAGAATAAATAACCACAAGCATTTCACCTTTTCTTTCTCCCAATGGCAGAATCAGAAATTTCTTATTCTACATTACATACACACTTTGGCATACAAAAAAAATAAAAGCGCAAGCAGCACTCTAGAACACGAGCAGCACTAAAAACATTTAATGTTATGCAGTTGTCTCTAGTTTGTTATAATCTCCTCCTGGTCTCACTGTCAGCTGCACAGATTCATTTTCATTTGGGCTTCTCCTGAAACTAGCACGCATCTGGAGTTTGAGTTCAGGATCTGGACAGAACAAGTATTCGTAGACAAAACTGGCAAGAATGCCGCCCATCATTGGTCCAACCCAGTAGATCTGTTGGGGAATTCAATCATATATTAAAAAACAAGATTGATAATGGCAGGAACAATTCAGTTAAAGGGGTTGTCCATTGAAGAAAACAACTTGGGTATGGTGTGAAAAAGTATAATAAAGCAACTTACTAATGAAGTGCTATTAGCCATAGTTCACAGATATCTACATATCAGCTGAGCTGTCTGACTTGTAGCTGTAATGTCCCATCACACTTTCTGAAAGCAAAGCTCCCCTTCCTGCACCCCGTTGCCTCCTGTCTGCTGACTAGACCATTGATGTGAAGAGTGGGAGCTCATATTGCTGCTCATTAGATTTTGATGCAGCAGGAAGTGTTTCTCAGATAAGACAGCAGTGGGAACCTGTTCTGACTGAAACTACTTTAACTGAGAAAGGCTTCCTTGTGCCTTAAAGCAAAACTGACAAGCTGTTCACCCACACTAAACCCAATATATTAAGTTATATACTGTGGGTAAACAGCATTAAAATGCAGGGTCACTTACGTTAATTGATGAAGTATTCTCAGAGTTATGTATCTTAAGTCTTCGAGTTCTACTGTACAGCGCTGCACAATGGAGGCTGGGAGCTGGCTAGCCGAGCTCCCGGCCTCCTCCATATTCCCTGTCCGGCCCAGCCCTCTTATGAATATGCAAAACAATTCACACATTGCTAGGACGTGAGAGCCTGTCAGCGCCTGCGCTCTGCTAAGAACAGAGCGCAGGTGCAGGCTCTCATGTAGTGGCAACGTGGGAGTGAAAGGACCTTTATTTACACTATTGTTTTGCCCGTTTTAGCTTGGGCATTAGTGTACATGCAGTATGAGAGAGCAGTATTGACTCAATGAAAGCTCCTTCTTGAACAGTAATGTGCACATTATTCTTTTTATAGCCTTCTTTTCCAGCTCAAAAAACATGCATTTTTTTAAAGCAGAAAAAAGTCTGGCTTTTTTTTTTTTTTGCTTTTAAGTTTTCATTTTTTTTTGCTTTTAATTAAAGAGTACCTGTCAGATCCCCCCCCCCCCCCCAAAAAAAAAGAAAAGAAAATACTGTTATGTTACTCAGTACCAAATCCTAATCATGTACATATAATTGTTATTATTTTTTTTAAACATACTTTATTTCAATTTTATGCATAAAATATACACGTCAGAAATGCAGATTTCACGCAGGGAAGGCAGACGTTATAAAATAACAATATAACAAAAACCAGCAATACAAGTAAGAAAACATAGCTCATTGATCAGTGTACAGATATACACAATTCAAATACATATAATTTTTATGTCTCTATCACTGATATTTCACAAAAAAATGCATATTACAGCTGCTCACTGCCTTTCTCATCTTTTCAGAGGGAGGGGGTGTGTCACTCTCTTGCCTGCACTGTGATGACTTCTCCCCCTCCCTCACTCTGCAGACTCACTGCTCTGGGGAGCCTGGCAGCCCTGCTCTGTAACCCTTTCCTCTCTGGTTTTATGCTGTATACACACACACACACACACACACACACACACACACACACTGATTATTGGAGATCGTCTGTTCTCTAGCGCGAAAGAAAATTAATGTCTGTGGGTATAAAGGGACGTTTCACCATTGAGTTACATATAACGAAATAGTTATAGTCAGGTTTTTGGAATGTATTTTGGGAAGCAAAATAGACATTTTGTGTCCCAAAAACACAGCCCAAAAATGTACGTGCATCGAATGTTGAAGTTCAGATTAACATTTTGGTTTTAGCAAAATCACAACAAATTAAACATCTTCCTGTATCCTATTGTCTTTTCTTTATTACCCTTTTATGCACTATATCCCCCTTCATCTTAGCTCCTCTGTCTATGGGTACATTCACACATTGAAAAGTCACAGTGGTAACTCACAGCAGATTTCCTGCAGCGGGTAACTTACTGCAGGAAATCTGCTGCGAATTTTGTTACCATTTACATTAATGGGTCATGATAGCAGCAGATTTGCAGATTGCCGGCAGACCCATTACAGTGAATGGTAGTGAAACTGGCAGCGAGTTATCAACATGTGAACATATACTTAGTCTTCTTGTTTTCTTACTTCCTGCTTCTAAATACCCCCTTTTGTAATTTCTGCTCATCCATGCCGATAAAATGTAGAAAATAAATACAAAATATATGAAATACATATATATGAAATTATATATATATATGTGACACATGCAAATTATTATTGAATCTAAATTCTCCAACTATATTTTTGACTGACATAAAATAAAAGTCTACAATAAAAAAAAAATTCAGGACTTTTTATTCCATTTTTATCTTAAAGAGTACCTGTAATCATTTTTTTTTTTTTTATGTTAGAGCTGATTGTATATAGAACAACTTTCTAACAGGATTTTATTTAATTAAAAAAGCTTCCTTTTAGATGTATTTTCATTTTTAAAATGTGGCCACTAGGGGTCTCCCTAGGAGTCCCTGGCCACAAGCTTTTGCATTGATTTCGGACTCACTGCCAGGCCGAAATCGCAAAGCGCTGGCTGAGCATGTGACGAGCTCAGCGCAGCTCCCTGCCCGTCAATCAGACAGGCGGGAGCGCTGTGCTCACTCACATACCCCGCAGGGCCCCGTACACTGAAGACAAGCGGCGCTCTGTGCAGTGAGGACAATCGGGGCTCTGTGCACTGAGGACAAGCGGCACTGTGCAGTGAGGACAAGCAGGGCTCTGTACACTGAGGACAAGCAGGGCTCTGTACACTGAGGACAAGCAGGGCTCTGTACACTGAGGACAAGCGGCACTCTGTACACTGAGGACAAGCAAGGCTCTGAACACTGAGGACAAGCAGGGCTCTGTGCACTGAGGACTAGCAGGGCTCTGTGCACTGAGGACAAGCAAGGCTCTGTACACTGAGGACAAGCAGGACTCTGTACACTGAGGACAAGCAGGGCTCTGTGCACTGAGGACAAGCAGGGCTCTGTACACTGAGGAAAAGCAGGCTCTGTACACTGAGGACAAGCAGGGCTCTATATACTGAGGAAAAACAGGGCTCTGTACACTGAGGACAGGCAGCGCTCTGTATACTGAGGACAAGCAGGACTCTGTACACTGAGGACAAGCAGGGCTCTGTGCACTGAGGACAAGCAGGCTCTGCACACTGAGTACAAGCAGGGCTCTGTACACTGAAGACAAGCAGGGCTCTGTACACTGAGGACAAACGGGACTCTGTACACTGAGGACAAGCGGCACTCTGTACACTGAGGACAAGCAGGGCTCTGTACACTGAGGAAAAGCAGAGCTCTGTGCAGTGAGGACAAGCAGGGCTCTGTACACTGAGGACAAGCAGGGCTCTGTACACTGAGGACAAGCAGGGCTCTGTACACTGAGGACAAGCAGGGCTCTTTACACTGAGGAAAAGCAGAGCTCTGTGCAGTGAGGACAAGCAGGACAAAAAAAATGTAAGGTTGGGGGGCGGAAGGGGGGGTATTAGGAGTAGTTAGGGAACATAGCCTGAGTTAGTTTATTTAGTGACAGGTACTCTTTAAATTTGCCATCAGTTTATAACTTACCCAATGATTGTCCCATTTGCCAAACACAACACTGGTTCCGAGGGATCTGGCTGGGTTCATGCTGGCTCCGGTGTACTGGATCTAATAAAGACAGCAGGATGAGCTCAGTGTATAGAATGCCATTTCTTAAATAAAATGTTATGTACAGTTTTAATGTGCAGTAGTAGTAGTAGTACAACTTAATACTCAGAATAACCACATGTAAAACTCATGGTACAATGGCCCTCATTGATTATTTCTTATGCCAGTCTAAGAAAAAAAGGAAGCTGGAGAGATATGAGCCACATTTATTAAAAGGTGTCTGAAGGCCAGAAAATTAAATCTGCTATAGGGGGCTATAACATGCAGTACATTGATTTCCAGCTGTACTCTGGACAGTTCCTGACATGGACAGAGGTGTCAGCAGAGAGCACAGTGGTCAGACAGAAAAGAACTGCACAACTTCCTCTGGAGCATGCAACAGCTTATAAGTGCTGGAAGGATTAAGATTTTAAAATAGAAGTCATTTACAAATCTGTATACAGAAAGAATGTATGGTTTCCCATGGACCAAGTTAGCTCACCATAACGGATCTATAGCAATACTTAAAAGAAAAAGTAAGGTGCTGTAAAACTTAGCTTTTAATAATAATCACAATAAAATGTCACCCAATATCAAGAAAACGCGAAAAAAAGTGGTACAATCACCAAAAAACTTAAATTAACTGGTAAAATGCAGTTGCAGCTCGCCATCTAGATAATGAATACCAATTATAGATAGCAGATTCATAGATGGTATGAAACTCTTGATCAAATATAGTATTTAATTATAGGTTATATATTTTATAACATGAAAAAGTAACCCCATACAACACACCCAACGCGTTTCTGTTCGGCCATAGTGTCTGGACAAGCCAAACTTCTTCAGGAGTCAATAAAGCGTAATAGGGTATATCACAATAACATCATATAAAGTAATTAATAATTAAGTAATTAAGATAGGAGGTCAGTATACAGTAAAAAATTCCCAGTCAGCTACAATAACCTGTATTGGACATTGCCAATAGTAGGAAAAATACTCCTCCGGAAACCTTCACAATTCCCCACTGGAGTTAGAGGTTATATATATATATATATATATATATATATATATATATATATATATATATTAGCTGAATACCCGGCGTTGCCCGGTTTTTCCTTCCTAATCCTTGTTGGGGAGGAAAATAAACAAAGGAGGAAGCTTTTGACTTCATATCCCGTCCTCATATATTGTTGTCATATCCCAACCCCATATCCGGTCCTCATATCCTGACCTCCTATCTCGTCATCATATCCCAACCTCATGTCCCATCCTCACATCTCGTCCTCATATCCCGACCTCCTATCCCGTCCTCCTATCCTGACCTTCTATCCCATCCTCCTATCCCGACATCCTATCCTGACCTTAATTGGTATTGCAGCGTGTGGAAATGTCTGAACTATTAGGCTAGGTTCATACTATGTTATTTCCGAGTGGAATTCCATTTTAAAATTCTGCACTGGTTCCAGTGAAGTAGAAACACATCGCTATCAATATGACTCTACACTATGGAGTTTCCACCACTAAAATGTTGCCAATGAGAGAATGATCTTGCTCATTCTATTGGAGGAATCTGCACAGAATACATTGCTGTCTATTGGGCGTCTGTACCCGTTACCCTCGGAATCTCTGGAAGGAGTTTTTACAGCCAGAGATTCCTCAGTATGAGCCTTGAATTAAAAAATGTAATGAAATAAAACACTTTTTTTTCGTTTCGTTTCTATTTCATGGCAGAAGTCTTTTTGATTGGCATCACATTAAATGCTAAAATAAAGGGTGCCATTAAAAATGACAACTTGTCTCACAAAAATAAGCTCATACATGGCTCTGTCAATAGAAATCAAAAAATATCATGGCTTCTAGAAGGTGAGGGAAAAGATCACTGCTGCGGCGAGGCCATAGTCAGGACTAAGAAGTATCGGTTGAAAATGAATGATGTAACCAGTTAGAAATGTCAGAAATCACACGAGGCTGCTTACCCAACACCAGCATGAACTCTGTCTACCGCCTACATTTAGGGGATGGGCTGAAGGAACCATTCATGGGAACAATTGTCCCTTAACTAGTAACATAAGGTATGTGACTTGTCTGGTGTCTACCTTTAAGCTGTACTCATAGGTAGAACTTTGTTTCCGGTCAAAATGTAACAGACTCACACTTTGTGGAAATTTTTCAATAAAAACATTTAGAAAGTCGTTAATCTTTTCATTTTGTTCTGTGACATGTAGACAATTTAGAGAAAAAAATTATTATGTTTTGTGCGCCATCTTGATACATTTGGGCAAATTAAATTCTGTCTCTCTTTGGGAACTGCAGCAGTTATGACACTGTTAAGTGTCTCCCATAGTCATTATTCTTTAGTAGAATAGGTCACATACTTTATTTCTCCTGAGGTTATTCCCTAGGGACTGAAATGGGGAACCATAGAAGCACTAATGGTAAGGAGCCAATTATGGGGATATAATACCTTCTCCTCTACACTGAGGTCCATGGGTCCAGGTAGAAATTTTGTGCACTGGCATGAAATCTTGTGAAGGGTTATTTGGACACAGACAATTGCTACCTAACTTATTTATTACCAAAAGTTATGTAATACATGGATGTATCGTTCTCCCTCTCAGACAGGATGATACATCATCACTTCACATCATCCATGCATCATCACATTGTATCATCTCTGGGGCTTGGTTAGCTTTAGTGTCTGTGCTCCAGCCAGCCCCTAGATTGAAGTCACCGGTTTTCTAGTGTGACCCTCAGAGATAAAGTTGTGTAGAAGGGATTAGGCATAGATCGTACTGGAAAGAGGGGGAGAATGCATGCCGGGAGTTGTTGTTTATGGTAGAGCAAGCTGTGCTACCAAATCCGGAAATGAACAGCATTTACTGAATGGGGAAATTAATATACAGAGGTGGTGCAGACCCCAATTTGTCTGCCAAAAACACATAGGAAAGCTGGTGAGGGTAACCAACACCATGAGTAAGTATTTTTTTTTTTCAGGCATTGGATAACCACTTTAATAAGTAGGATGTTGGCAGAATGGGCCCTCCAGGTGAATGAAGGTGTAGGAAGCATGCTTGGCTGCTGCTCCATTCACTTTCTATAGGATTCCTGATGATAACCAAATACAGTATTTATTTTTTAAAAAAGCATATCAGGAGAGCTGACCAATCATGTTTAATTCTGCCAAAGTCACACATATTAAAGGGGTCATAAAATGCCTGAAGAACAAACAAAAAATCCACGTGTTGGGTACCCTTACCAGCCTCCCCATGTGGTTTTCTGCAGCACCTTGGTATAGAGCCACAGGAGGTGGCCTGTACACAGAGAGGGGTGACTTATTGGTGATTGGGCCAAACTGTCCTGAGATCCTGCGGCCAAGGGGAACGCCCAGTGGGCTCCAAAGCCTAATTTGCATCTGTTTTTAAACTCTATCTCGGCGCTTGAGGGGTTAACTAATTAATGAGAGGTATGTATGCATTTAGGGTAAAAAGCTCTATACAGTTGCACCCTCACTCTATATCCTAAAAACATGCTGACAGGTCTGCTTGTAAGCAGAAACCAATTATTTTGATTGAACCAGCCAACCATCTAATGTGATGGTCTCCAGACTCTCACCCAAAGGCAGATGTTGAAGAAGAAAAAAAAGAACAGGGATTTAGACCCTTTCGTTCTGAAGAGTGATAACCTACCAGAGGAGTCTGGAGATTTTGTAATAGCTTACTCCCCTCTTCCCTTGAGAACACATGAAGGCCCAGCTGAATGTACATATGTATAGGAGGCTGGAGAACATAGATGTGAGCCAAATACAATTTCACCTTATAGCTAACTGATGTGTATGGCCCGCTTTACACTATTTCCAGAATATCCATTGTAATCCGCTACAAAGATCTAAATAATAAAATAGACTTACTGCAAACAGATGTCCTATGGTGACTGACAAGCCAATGATGAGAGGAATTGGCACTTTGATGTCACTTCTTTTCTTATCACAAGAAGCAAATATTGTGAAGACCAACTGGAATGTGATAATGGTTTCCACCAGAAGAGCCTGTCCATGTGAAATAGTATCATGTTCCTGGAAATGTGGGTGAAAGAAAAACATGATGTGTACAGTATATTATGAGTGATATATATATATATATATATATATATATATATATATATTTATTTATTAACTATATAAATGTAAACACTTTTCCATAACTAATATGTTTGGAATTTATTTATTAATCTAGGGCTACACAGGAGCTATGGCCGTGCAACATGTCTTGAGGCCAAAGATCGCTGTTTTGCACAAGGATGCGGTCGTGCAGCGACATGCAAGTCCCCTTAACCTGACAGCTGTCAGAAATCCATCAGATTAGGACTTCTAGTAACTGTCTGGTCATAGTCGCAGCACATTTCAGCATGACTGCATTCACTTTTCATGGCTGCCATGCAGCACGATGGAGGCGGAAGGACCCAGAGATCTTTAGCTTTGACGCAAATTGCATCATGCATAGTGAAGAAGATAAACAAACTCAGTTCTTTAAATGATATACAGGAAATTCTATTTTGCATTAGTAACTCCCTGCCCCCCTCCCCACCAATAATTAGTTCAGATACAGCAAGCATAGGGGAGATGTTTGCCCATTTGAGTTGTGGAGGTAGCCATTGGCACAAATCCAGATAATCCACCACCAAACAGCATGGCCCTCACAATTATCTACTCCATGAGATTTAATTCCATTCAGTGCTGATAACTGGTCACTATTAGGCTATGTTCACACATGTGCGGACATTCCGGAGAGTGAGGGCTCATAGATGGCTATGCATCCCGTGCGGTATCCGCGGAAAAAGTTAGCACCTTCATTTTTTCTGCAGACAAGGAAAACAGAATTTCCATGCCAGAAACATCTGACACAGAAATTCCGGAAACCCATTGAAATCAGTGGGACTCTGCTGCTCTGGAATTCCAGAAGTGTGAACATAGCCTTATCCTTTCTTGGGCATTGTAGGAGCACATGTCCATGGGTTGTAACTGGTATTGTAAGCCATTCCTGTACATGTGAATGAGGCTCCAAAACCAAATTATAGCCTAGAGAGTGGCACTGTTTCTAGAGAAAAAAAAGACCTTTATTATCTCACACAGCCCCCATAAAGGGGTACTCCGGTGGAAAACATTTTTTTTCTTAATCAACTGGTGCCAGAAAGTTAAGCAGATTTGTAAATTACTTCTATTTAAAAATCTTAATCCTTCCAGTACGTATGAGCTGCTGTATGCTCCAGAGGAAGTTCATTTCTTTTTTTAATTTCTTTTCTGTCTGACCACATTGCTCTCTGCTGACACCTCTGTCCATGTCAGGAGAGGTTTGCTATGGAAATTTTCTCCTGCTCTGGACAGTTCTTGACATGGACAGAGGTGTCAGCAGAGAACACTGTGGTCAGACAGAAAAGAAATGAAAAAAAAAAAAACAGGACTTCCTGTGGAGCATACAGCAGCTGATAAGTACTGGAAGGGTTAAGATTTATAAATAGAAGTAATTTACAAACTGTTTAACTTTCTGCCACCAGTTGATTTAAAAATAACAATAAATAAATTCCACCGGAGTACCCCTTTAAGTAAGTAGGCTCTGATATATATTTAATTAGATTAATGACCACTAAACCTACAAAGTTTGGTGGGGCCAGCTGACCATGTAAAGTATATTGGGGGGGCCTCTTGACTGAAGGGCAAAGTTGGGAGAGCAAAGCATCGGGTAGCTAGATTTCAGCATTCCTGATACAACTTTTCTCATAAGATGCTGCCAGAGGTGCCTGAAAGTGGCTTTTACTTTACTCCTACTATTCAAATCACATGCATGAGAATGGGGTGATCACGAGGAATAGCTGTCGGCTGCAGATATCTGAAGGCCATCTTAAATGTAACAGACAGATTATGTGTCATCAATATCTATAAAGATTACATATATTAGTTAACTTGAAACCATTATTCTATGTAAATTACTAGACTTTACAATCTGATAGATAAATAGATAGATAGATAGATAGATAGATAGATAGATAGATAGATAGATAGGCCTCACATAACCTTCACTTATAAAAATAGATTTTCTTAGTCACAGACATGAAGAATTAGGCAAGCTTCTCTAGAATTATGTTTGGTGGACTATAGATAGGTCACACTCACCTTGGTGACTCCTACCGGCCATTTTTCTTGTGGTGTAATGAGAGCGACCACTCCAGCGCCGGCAATAGCGGCCACACATTGAATAATAATGTAAAATATTCCTTTGGCCACTGATATTTTTCTGGTACATATCATAGCCATTGCCACAGCAGGGTTCAAGAAAGCTTCACATATGTGTCCAAAGCAATGAATCAGTATAGCAATGCTCAGTCCAAAGCAGAAGGCAATATGGGCTTCACTGGGTCCAGGTATGTTCATCCCTGTCGTTGATCCTAAACTTATAATTAGAAAAAGGAAAACTGCCAGGAATTCTCCAGCCATGGAGGTCCAGAATTGCCTTGTCCATATTCCCTTGAAGGCCGTCATCTTTCATCCACCGGTGTTCACGGACACTCTGGTGAGTAAGTGAACAAAACTCTAAGAAGGGGGCTTGGGTTTGGCACAAGAGCAGTGAAACAGGTTGTACAAGTAGTGACGTGTTGTTTATACAGCCCCTTTCCTTTAGACCAGAAACTTCTTGCAGGAAATACCTATTTCACGTAGAGCCTTAAGGAGTGTTGTGTAATCTATTAAGAGAAGGTTTGTTAAAGCATGGGCAAGATGGAGAAGCCAGATCCCTAGTTGGTCCCCACCCAGATCATCTTCCAGACTCTCTAGTATTTTCCCTATTATACTGTATTATAGCAGTAGGAGTGCAGACGTCAGAACACAGTAATACATTCCTGGTGATGTATACCACGAAAGGCAAACACTTGTGTTTAATAGCTAATACCAGGGAGTGGCTGTAGTAAACTACACCTATATGGCAAGCTAATAATAACTGTATCAGTTGTTACTAATTAAACCAAGATAAGAAAAAAAGGAATAGTGCATGGTAACATAGTTCTGAAGAATTTTGTCATATTTCATGTATATATATATATATATATATATATATATATATATATATATATATATATACAGACCAAAAGTTTGGACACACCTTCTCATTCAAAGAGTTTTATTTATTTTCATGACTATGAAAATTGTAGATTCACACTGAAGGCATCAAAACTATGAATTAACAAATGTGGAATTATATACATAACAAAAAAGTGTGAAACAACTGAAAATATGTCATATTCTAGGGGGAAAGTGTCCCCAAGTGTAGTCACAAAAACCATCAAGAGCTACAAAGAAACATGCAGACCGCCCCAGGAAAGGAAGACCAAGAGTCGCCTCTGCTGCGGAGGATAAGTTCATCCGAGTCACCAGCCTCAGAAATCGCAGGTTAACAGCAGCTTAGATTAGAGACCAGGTCAATGCCACACAGAGGTCTAGCAGCAGACACATCTCTAGAACAACTGTTAAGAGGAGACTGTGTGAGGCCTTCATGGTAGAATATCTGCTAGGAAACCACTGCTAAGGACAGGCAACAAGCAGAAGAGACTTGTTTGGGCTAAAGAACACAGGGAATGGACATTAGACCAGTGGAAATCTGTGCTTTGGTCTGATGAGTCCAAATTTAAGATCTTTGGTTCCAACCACCATGTCTTTATGCGATGCAGAAAAGGTGAACGGATGGACTCTACATGCCTTGTTCCCACCGTGAAGCATGGAGGAGGAGGTGTGATGGGGCTTTGCTGGTGACACTGTTGGGGTTATAATCAAAATTGAAGGCATACTGAACCAGCATGGCTACCACAGCATCTTGCAGCGGCTGCTATTCCTTCTGGTTTGCGTTTAGTTGGACCATCGTTTATTTTTCAACAGGACAATGACCCCAAACATACCTCCAGGATGTGTAAGGGCTATTTGACCAAGAAGGAGAGTGATGGGGTGCTGCGCCAGATGACCTGGCCTTTTGTGTATGCGACTTGCAAGCCAGCCAGGCTTAAAAAAGAGTGAAAAAACATTTCTCAGCAGTAAGTAGCCAAAAATGGACCTTAGACTACCAGGAAAACATTTTTTTTTTTAAATCAACTGGTGCCAGAGAAAGGTAAACAGATTTGTAAATTACTTCTATTAAAAAATTTTAACCCTTCCAGTACTTATCAGCTGCTATATGCTTCACAGGAAGTTCTTTTCTTTTTGTATGTATGACCACAGTGCTCTCTGCTGACACCTCTGTTCATGTAAGGAACTGTCTAGATTAGGAGCAAATCCCCCATAGCAAACCTATCCTGCTCTGGACAGTTCTGTACATGCACAATGGTCAGACAGAAAGAAAATTCAAAAAGAAAAGAACTTCCTGTGGAGCATATAGTAGCTCATAAGTACTGGAAGGATTGAGATTTTTTAATAGAAGTAATTTATAAATCTGTTAAACTTTCTGGCACCAGTTGATTAAAAAAGAAAAAGAAAAGAAAAAAAAATGTATATATATATTTTTTGTTCCAGTGGAGTACCCCTTTAAGTGCAATGGAGCTCAATATACAAAAATGGAAATGTTATGGTCCACTTTGAGCCACAAACCAGACCTCTTTGGGACATTTAATGGCTCATAAAATGACCAAAATACTGTGTGGACATAGCCTTAGACTATGGACTACCAAAGGATTCCTAAGAAAATGTGTTCTGGAAATGTGACATATCAATATAAGTGAACTGTCAATGATTTCAATGGTCCTTTGCTTAAAATGTTGTGGAGGGGTCTGCCGCTTGAATTCTGTCAATGTCTTTGCATACATTGAGAACTATATATTATTTGTGGATGCCACTAAGCAAAAGCTTGTTTCACTACCTCATCATATTTGAATATAGGACGGGGAACTAGGCAGAGATTTCGGATTAAGGGGATAGAAGACAAATTTTTAATATATGCTGACGATAATCTCTTATTCTTAGAAAATGCATATACAAGGGTCCCAGTAGCAATCAGGGTTTTTGAGGATTTTGGGAGAGTCTCTGGTCTCAAAATTAATTGGGAAAAATCATCTTTAATGCCTTTGGTAAAAGGTAAAATCAATGGTCTCATGGGGGTAAAAGTTCTGAAAGAAGATGAGAACTTGGATTATTTCGGAATTAAATTAGCACTGGCGAAAGATTTT
Source organism: Hyla sarda (assembly GCF_029499605.1). NCBI lineage: Eukaryota > Metazoa > Chordata > Amphibia > Anura > Hylidae > Hyla > Hyla sarda. The sequence goes on from NC_079193.1 coordinate 317,055,984, forward strand.
TTTATTCAGCTTAATCTATATCCGTTATTGAGTAAGTTTAAGAAAAAGATGCATGGGTTAAACTGCCCCTTTCAATTGCTGATAGGATTGGGTTAATTAAAATGGTTGTCCTCCCGCAGGTATTATATGTTTTGGGGGCAGCCCCCTGTTGGATTCCATTAAAATGGTTTTGGGGATTGGAAGCCCTTATGGTTAGATTGATATGGGGAAGGGGTAGAGTACATATGAAATATACTAGGTGGGTTCACTTGGAAGGAAAAGTTGGAGGGGCTTTACCGGAATTCAGGTTATATTTTTTTGGCAAAAAACCTCCAGAATATTAGACGGGGGTGGAGTGAAGCACTGTGGGGAGATTTATTTAAAGACTATAAAGGGCAGTATGAGAGGTTTTTTTGAATTTATTGAAGCTGGTCTTCCTGTGAAAAAGAAATTGGGGTATGTTTCACTTATAGGGCTATTAAGGAAAACTTGGCAAGAGGTTAAAAAGAGATGTAAAATAGAGGGAAGCATAAGGAATATGGTGTTATGGGATAATAGAGATTTTGCACACTTCCAACGATTAGGGAGTGATTTTTGGAAAGGGAAGGGGTTAAATACGTTGCACAGATCTTTCAGGATGGAAAGATTAAACAATTTGAAACACTAAAATATGAATTTGGTTTGTGGAACGAACATAAACTTTGGTATATTCAACTGTGTGAAGCATATAGATGCACTGTTAAGGAGAAATTTAAGATATGCACACACACAGTGATAGAGTACATGAATTTGGAAGGAGGGGGAGGTTAAACTAAATATATAGGTTACGCCTCACAACCATATCTGTCAACTTTCAGGAAATTAAGAAAAGGAAGTGGGAGGACGCACTAGGTATTATCTCTGATGAAGAATGGAAAAGTATATTGATCAATGTTAAAAAGTTCTCAATTAATAAGAGATATCAAATTATGCAGTTAGGAATAGTTTATCACCTATATTACTCACTGTTACAGTTAAAAAAGATGAAGAGTTGGAGTGAGTCCGATTGCCCTAAGTGCGGTGGAGCGGACGCTAATCTGATTCATTTGCTATGGCTATGTCCAAAGGTTAAAGAATTTTGGGGTAAAGTCTTTCAGATTATTGGGAATAAACTCGATCTAGAGAAAGAGTGGTCGGCGAAAGAAGTTATATTAGGGGATCTTAGTAAGATCCAGAAAGGCCGAGAGTTGTTAAGTCGCATATTTATGTTGGCCAAGGTAGTTATCCTCAGAGGGCTCCTGGGTAATGGGGGTCCAAGTGTCACCAAGTGGGAGAAGTTAGTTTAAAAAATTTAAAGGTATGAAGAATGGAGGGGCGGTGGTTCCAGGAGAAGACAAAAAAACCTAAGATCGATATGGGTCAGTTGGGAAGAAAAATAATTAATTTAAGTGTTTTATTCCTTTTTTTTTTTTTTCCTCTTCTTAGGTAGGGGTGGGGTGAGAGGGGGGGGGTTAAAGTAAGGTAATGTCTTATCTTTTTTGTGGAATGTGATAATTGTAATTAATTTTTAATTGTTAAAATAAAAAGTATGGAAAAAAAAAAAGTAAAAGTTTGGGGGCCTAAACTCCACTTGATCGTCTAGCAAAGCTGTGTATAGAAGAGGTTGCCATGCATGTTCTTGACCCTCTCCACTAAAGTAAATTGAATATATTGAGAAAGCTGCTCCAGAGAATTCTAAAGAAAGAGCCTTAAAGGGAACCTGACATCACTTTCATGCTTTTCAAACCATGATTCAGGGGTGGTCCTTGAAAGAGATTTATCAAGGCCTGAGGGATGGCAGAAGTAATGAATATGCTAATGTATTAACCGGTGGTGAGTTCTCTGAGCAGAGCGCAGGAACCGCTGCCTCGCTACACCCAGAAGGCAACGGTAACCGCCCAGTGAATACATTAGCATATTCATTACGGGGGTGCAGGGCCGGACAGGGAATACTGAGGAGGCAGGGGAGCTTGACAATCCAGCTCCCTGCGTCTATCGCACAGAGCTGCACAATAGGAATAGAGGATTAACCTGCAATCAATTAAGTAACCCCATTTTTAAAGCTGTTAACCCAATGTACTGCGTTATAGTGCAGGTTAAGTGTGGGGGAACAGCTTGTCCATTTCTCTTTTGCCTTTTCAAATGTTGGCAGGTTCACTTCTATGGAACATCACCACAATCTATTTAAAATGTTAGTGGCCGCTTCCTCCACTAGGGGGTCTAGTCTATATTCCCTTGTACTGTATGGCCCCTATTAACCTAAATTTTTGAGAAACTGAACACCAAATGATTATTAAAGGGGTACTCTGGCCCTGAGACATCTTATCCCTATCCAAAGGGGGACCCCGCAATCTTGTATTCACCACCCACCTGTTTGAGCTGCACACCGCGGTGCCAGCTCACAAACAGCCAGGTGGCGACCACGGGGCCGTAGTATTGTGATGTCACAACTCCGCCCCCGCTATGCAAGTCTATGGGAGGGGGCGTGACAACCGTCACGCCCCCTCCCATAGACTTGCATAGCGGGGGCAGGGGGTGACATCACGATACTCCGGCCCCGTGGTCGTCACCCGGCTGTTTGTAAGCTGGCACCGCCGTGTGCAGCTCAAACAGGTGGGTGGCGAATACAAGATTGCCGGAGTACCCCTTTAAGTTTAATAGACAATAATAATGAGACGTGGTTACAGTTTTTCTAGAACTATAGATGAAGTTTAATGTTGTTTAACTATCTCAATGTCATTTACCTTTTTTGTGGATTTAACATGATCAGACTGCTATAAGCTCACATTCTTTACATAACATAGCAAAGCCTGGACTTGATTTTCACACAGGGTATTTTTTTTTTCCTTTTACATATGACTTGCCTATAGGAAAAGTGCCTGGAACAAAAGGAGAGGTAAAACTAGCTAAAATTATTTATATAAATACGCAATGCATTTGGAAAGTTTTTAGACCCTTTCACTTACATTTTGGTACCTTGTGGCCTTGTGCTAAAATAACAAAATACATACAATACAAGCTGTGATGCCCTGTGTGGAGCTGCAGACACTGTTGCATAGATGTGAGGGTATTAAAGCAAACTGTACAATTCCTGGAGAAAATGATAGCTGCCAAATGCATAAAATCATCTTTTTATTTCTCAGCCAAGTGTCAAGGAAGCAGAGCTAAGCTGCTAAGGTGTTACAGCCTGGCATGCCTCCCCGCTTTCCCTCACCTCCCAGCCCCTCCTTGACCAACATACATGGCTCTTTATATAAATCAAGGAGGGTCTGGGAGGCGTGTCAGGCTGTGGCACTTGAGTCGTTTGGCCCCACCTCCTTGACACTTGACTGGCAAATTAAAAAAATGAGATTTTGAAGGTGAGTCACCACCAGCAGTTGCAGGAAGCAGCTATTCAACGGTGGTTGCAACAGATAGAGCTGATAGATTTCCTTTAACTTTTCTAGCATTCTGTGCTGATCCTGGGTGGGTGTACTGCACCCAGGCACCACAGGAGCAGAGGAAGAAGGGGGTGCCGAGTGGGCCTTCCCTTCATCACACAATGCCACCCCAATTAAGCAGCCTGTCTAATGGGTAATAACAGGATGTTGTGCGCTCTCAACACTGACTGTGGTGTCGACCTTGTATTAGGAATGCTGCCTGCACACTGCTGCTGTGTCCACCTCTTCCTCATGGCTTGTCAATACAAAATAAAAAATAAAAATGTGAATTTACACTCCTCAGCAAAATTTAGCCCCGTCACGGCCACCAGAGACTGGTCAGGCAGCATTGGGGCTGCTCTGCCAGTGGGCCGTTCCCCCTGTGGGCACTGGTGTTGTGGCGGGGGTGTTCGCCACTCAGTGCAGCACCATTTTATGCTAGGGACCCACTATGTAGAGGTGGCCGTGTCATGGCTAGCAGGCATGCACTTCATGATCATCAAGTACACTACTTACCATTACTCACCTTACACTCCCACCTGTTATTTTATTACATTTGGCTGAGAAGCCTAGGATCACTGTGCAAGTTGTAGATGTGCAACCATGTCTGTTGTTTTTTCTCTATTTGAATTCACAATGAATAAAAAATAATGTCTCTGGCAGCTTCTAGGGCAGTGTTTCCTGAACAGTGCGTCTCCAGCAAATCTGCAATTCCCAGCATGCCCGGACAGCTGAAATCTGTGTGAAGGAAGAGTGGTGAAGTTTCCCATAGTAACCAATCAGGGCTATAACACTGCACACACTGATCTTTTACATTGATCAATGGTTTCTCATAGGAAACCATTGATCAATGATTCTGCCGCTTGACTGCTCATGCCTGGATTTCAGGCACTGAGCAGTCATTCGGCGATCGGACACCAGGAGGCAGGTAAGGGGACCCTCCTAGTGTCCTACAGCTGTTCGGGATGCTACGATTTCACAGCCCCCTGAGCTAACCGGCAGCACTTTAGTTTCACTTTAGACGTGGTGATCAACTTTGAACGCCGCATTTAAAGGGTTAATAGCGCCATGCCCAGCCGTGCCGGGCCCGATTCGCTATGATGCGGGGCCACACTGTTGCCCTGCGTTATAGAATGAGAGTGGACTCAGGACGTACAGGCCCGCCCGGAGTCCTTAAGGGGTTAAATAACAGAAGCAATCTGGTTGCTATGAGTAACTGCACAACTCTTCCTCTACATAGGTTTTCATAAGGCACTCCAAATGTATGTATGTTCTAGCATACCTTCCAAATGGCTGGCGATATTTCGATAAAACTTGGTACACATGTTACATGTTAACTAAAGAGTTAAATTAACTTTAACCCACCCCCATTTGCAAGGGTGTGTTGTCTGAAGTCCCATAAAAGTCCATGGGAATTTAGATACCTAACCACACAAGTTGTACTCTGCATCTCTAGGTGAGTGCAGTCCTGCTTGTAAGCCATGCACCTCCCATAAGCCACGCCTTTTCTATATTCTTTGTATGTCATTTTTTGTTTTGACTCAAGGCCCAAAACATAATTTTCACCCGATGCACCCAAATCACGGGTCCTTTAACCATAATCTCTTCATCACAGCTCAAACCCACCTTTCTACACAAACTCCGCATCTGCAGATAAATGTGCTGAGCCAGTGTGCAAGCCACGCCCACAAAGACACACCCCTCCAGAAATACCCCACCCTTCTATTGTCAACCTGTTTTGTGAATCAGGCCAGCCTGAAAGCCACACCCAACATCAAGCCACATCAAAAGCCAAATTCCCCTGCAATTCCTCACCCTTTTCTATTTCAGGCCTACAATCTCTTTATCCCAACTCAGTCCCACCTGAGGATGGGATATCACGACAAGAATGTTCTTTTTCCTCTCTCACAAGGTTTAGGTAGGCATAGTGGGCAACACTGGTTACTCTACTAGTATATGTGTGTGTATCTCTTGAGCTGCAGAGATTGCCCGGGACATTTAAACATCCTACTGACTGTCCGGCAGACAGGTGCAGAGAATAGTTAGTGTTGGCGACAGGATATGAGTACAGGATACAAGATCGGGATAGGATAGTATATGTGTAATGTCCATTTATTTGTATTTTGTATTTTCTGCTTTGGTTCCTGTTCAGACATTGTGTTTCTTGCTGAACATTTTCTGTGTTAATTCTCCCTGGCATGGGAAGAGTTAACCTTCCTGACTTCAGCACTGGGAGGATATATGAGGCCTCTTCAGGTGCTGGTTATTAGACCTGTACGCTGACCATGTTTTGTTTTTGATGCACCTTAGCTTTTTTTTGTCTGAGCACATGTCCTGAGTTTTAACTATGGTTATATGTCCTGTTTGATATCTAGATTTTAGCCTGCATTGTTTTAGTACCTCTGTCAAGTTTTAGTGTTCTTGCATTGTTTGTTCTGCTTTGAGTTCCCTAGTTCATGTTCACACTGTGCGTTTTGTCAGTCCTGTTTCGACCTTGTTTGATACTGGATCTCTTAGGATAGAATTCCTGAGCCTTGTGCTATCCGGCTATCTAGGAGTGAGTTATTCTTGTGTCTGTACCCGTGTTTGCTTGTATTTAGGATTCTTTTTTCCTCCTAGGCTAGCATCCTGATCACTTGGTGGAGAGTGCCCGCTAGTTAGAAGCCTATTTGGCTTTGGTATTGATGTCCTTCCATGATTGGAGTGGGGTGTCTAGTGTGTTCCTGGTTCTGTGTCCATTGTGAACAGTGCTCTTGATTTCCTGACCTGTTAGTATGCTATTTCCTGCCTTGTTTGTATTTATATAACTGTTTGTTGGTTATTGTATTTCAGTTATCTTTCTGACTTGTTCCCCAACTTTGTAAAATTCCATTTGCTTTGTTGACTTCAATGCCCATGCACTTTAGCGCAAGGAAGGGATCAGCTCCAAGTTGTCGATCCATTGTTTAGGGTGGATGGGCAAGTAGGAAGGGAGAGTAATTTTTAGGGACAGCTTTAGGGCTCACTTCTCCCAGCCCCCCGTTCATGACAATATGAGGTTGAGAGCATCATTGATTCTTTTTCCCTCCCACAAGGTTTTGGTAGGAAGACCAGGATATGCTGTGTACTCGGCTAGTGTCATATATTTATCTCAAGGTTCTTATGTTAACATATGTGAAATAATCTATTCATCCTGGGGAAGACTTTCTTTGGACTTCTAGTCAGTTATATCATCTCTCAGTCTATCATCAGCCTAGCATGATCATAGGCCACAATAACTATCGCAGGAATGATTATATAACATATACTCTGATGTATGCCCACAGTTGCAATACCCCAACACCACAATGTCATATACAACAAACATGCTGAAAAGAAGAGAGAAAATATTTATTGTACTGAACACAAAAATAAGTATAAAATGTATCTATTTTTTTTACTTTGATAATATAGTTAAGTACAGGGCTGGCATTAGGGCAGGGCAACCTGGGCAGTGGGGGCCAAAAGGGGGCCCCTGAAAAGCTTTAGGGCATTACTAACAATACTGCATTTTGCGCAAAATCAAGGCAAAATGCAGTATTGGTAGTGTTAGTATAGCCCTAAAGCTGTCTGGGCTGTCACAGCCCATATATAGCACTAATAGACTTACTATGGACCTTCTAGGACCTGTGATGAATCTTATAGGCTAGGACTACTGATGATGTCATCGCAGGTCTTAGAAAATCCATAGTAAGCCTGTGCTGTGTGTGTATGGGCTCTATGCAATGAATACAAAAGAAGGTAATAGGGGAAAGTATAAGGGGGGGTATTAAATATGCAATTACAGCACATACATTGCTGTAACCAGTGTGGAACCAATAACACGTTGTGGGGACTGAATAAAGATTTTAACCCCATGAGGACACAACTAATTCAGATTTTTGCTATAACTCATTCTACCATAAAATGTAGGGCGCAACCCAAAAAATATTATTTTGTGGGGAAATTGAAAGAAAACCGCAATTTTGCACATTTTGGAGGATTATTTTCAATGCAGTGCACCTTATAGTAAAACTGAAACGCTGCGGATCCGACGGTGACCTGACCCATTTTTTGCCTCCAGCTGTTGCCCCCCCCCTTCCCCCGCCTCGCCTGCCCCTGGCCTGCTCTCAGACATTGTGGCTGCTCTGCGATGTCATTGTGGACTCAGCAACTCATAGGCCCTGTGTGGCTGCTCGTACTGCAGGCCAGGGATGGGTGAGACCAGGGATGGGTGAGGCGGGAGAAGTGGGCATGGCAACAGCTGGAGGCACAAAATGGGTCGGGTCACCAGCGGATCCGCAGCATGAAATACGCTGCAGATCTGTTACGTGTGACCCTACCCTTATAGTATATGTGGGCCCGTTGAATTCAACAGGATTCTGCTGCTCTGTGTACCCGGTGGAATTTCCATGCAAGATGTTTCAGGCACAGAAATTCTATTTTCTGTGTCCGCAAAAATAATTAACACGTTCTTTCTTTGTGCGGAGTCCGCACAGAATGCATAGCTGTCTATGAGACGGCGCATTCCTGTGCAGTCCCAGCGCCAGCATATTATCCTCCTATCTCGAACCTCCTATCCCGTCCTCCTATCCCCTCCTCCTATCCGTCCTCCTATCCCGACCTCCAATCTCTTCCTCATATCCCGTCCCCATATCCCATCCTCCTATCCTGCACATCCCGTCCTCCTATCTCGACCTCCTATCCCGACCTACTATCCCGTCCTCCTATCTCGACCTCCAATCTCATCCTTATATCCCGTTCTCCTATCTCGACCTCCTGTCCCATCCTCCTATCCTGTACTCCTATCTCGACCTCCAATCTCGTCCTCATATCCCATCCCCATATCCCGTCCTCCTATCCCGCCCTCCTATCCCGCCCATCCCGTCCTACTATCTCGACCTCCCATCCCGATCTCCCATCCCGTCCTCATATCCCGATCCGTAATATCTGTACCAGGTATTGAAATATCTCCAGCCGTAAGGAAGTTAAGTGGGAACATACATTTCCCATTGATTTGCATGGGACTTTAAACAAAAACCCCGACCCTCACAAATGGGGGTAGTTAAGGGTTAAATTAACTATCCTATATTTTAAGTGGACATATAAGTAACATGTGACCAAGTATTATCGAAATATCTCCAGCACTTTGGAAGTTATCCAGTAACATATATTTCCCATAGACTTGTATGGGACTTTAAACAAAAACCCAGACCCCGGCAAATGTGGTTGAGTAAGGGTTGAATTACCTATCCTATGTTTGTTGTTGACATATAAGTAACATGTGTGCCAAGTTTCATGTTAATATCTTCAGCCGTTTGGACGTGATTGTGGAACATACATACACACACATTGAGTTTTCTATATATATATATATATATATATATATATATATATATATATATATATATATATAGACTAGCTGAGTACCCAGCGTTGCACAGTTTTTCCTTCCTAATCCTTGTTGGGGAGGAAAATAAACAAAGGAGGAAGCTTTTGACTTCATATCCCATCCTCATATATTGTTGTCATATCCCGACCTCCTATCCCGTCATTATATCCCGACCTCCTATCCCGTCCTCCTATCTGGTCCTCCTATCCCGTCCTCCTATCCCTTCCTCCTATCTCGACCTCCTTTCCCGTCCTCCTTTCCTGTCCTCCTATCCCGTCCTCCTATCCCGTCCATCTATTCCGTCCTCCTATCCCGTCCATCTATCCCATCCTCCTATCCCGTCCTCCTTTCCCATCCTCCTTTCCCATCCTCCTTTCCCATCCTCATATCTCGACCTCCTTTCCCTTCCTCCTTTCCCGTCCTCCTTTTCCATCCTCCTATCCCGTCCTCCTATCCCGACCTCCTATCCTGACCTCCTATCCCGGTCCTCCTATCCCGTCCTCCTATCCCGACCTCCTATGTCGACCTCCTATCCCGACCCGTAATATGTGTACCAGGTATTGAAATATCTCCAGCCGTACGGAAGTTATCTGTTTATCTGTGTGCAGTGACTATTACAAGAACAAGGTGACAATATTAGGTTAGTGCAACATGGCAAAAATGTGTTGCAGAGTCAAAGATTGCCATGTTGCTCTCCTTCAATCGTGCTGAATCTCAGCTAATGTAAATAAATGGGGTCACACTTAGGGAAATCCAGCGCCAATCAGTTCATAAAATATATGGCTTTCTGTGGTTTCCTGTGGTTTCCTGTGACCATACATTTTATGATGCCCTAACAAGTTGATGTTGCTCCACAGCTGTCCGTGCACTTTATTCTTGCAAAGGGGGGAGCTGAGCTAATCTGCATTAAATGGGGTCACAGTGCAACCCCCAAATTACGGCAGCCTCAAATTCATCCTGGATGGAATTATTACATTTGCCATGTTGTAGTCACAGCCATCTGAGGTTTGCAGCGCAATCTCATGTACTCACATTAGCTGAGATGCAGCACAATTCAGGGGGTGCAACATAGTGATCTTTGTTCACACAATCTGGGGGCCCCATTTTTCATTTTTGCCCAGGGCCACACTTAGTTATTAAGGTTAAAAAAAAAAGACACCAAAAAAGTCAACAAGTTTAACCTATAACACTACTATGTTGATCCAGAGGAAGCCAAAAAAAATCCCTGAGGCAGGTCCCAATTGCCCAGTAACAGGAAAAATTCCTTCCCAATTCCAATTTGGCCATCAGAATAAAACCTGGATCAACGATCTATCCCTATAAATCAAGTATCCCTAAACTGTAATCTTATATTTTTAAAGAAAAACATCCAGGCCACCATTGGACTTATTTAGTCAGACATCACAACATCACATAGCAGAGAGTTCTATAGTCTCACTGCTCTTACAGTAAAGAATCTCTGTCTGTGATGATGGGGAAACCTTCCTTCCCCTAGTTGTAGAGGATGACCCCTTGTCATAGTTACTGGCCTAGGAATAAAAAGATCACTAGAAAGATCTCCGTACTGTCCATTCATATATTTGTACATTGTGATCAGATCGCCTCTAAGACGTCTTTACTGCAAACTAAATAACCCCAAGCTTGATAACCTGTCTTGGTCCTGTAATCCTCCCATTAATTATCTTTGTCGCCCTCCTCAGCACCATATCCAGTTCAGCCATGTCCTTCTTATATACAGGTGCCCAGAATTGGACACAATATTCCATATGTGGTCTGATTAATGATTTACACAGAGGCAAAACTACTTCCTTGTCATGAGCCTCTATTCCTCTCCCGATACATCCCATAGACTACTGTCTAATTATTTAGCACATAATTGTATATTTAATTTTTACGGCCCAAATGCAAAACCTTACATTTATCCACATTACATTTTATTTGCCCTGTCTGTGCCCAAGACTCAAGCTTCCCCAAATCCCTCTGTAATATTATGGGTGCAGAGTGACTCGGCATCAAAAGGGTTAAAGTCCTGATCATTTGGGAAGGCTGGGATGTGAACAGTATGATGAACTTAGCGTTCGGAGCGCCAGTTACTTAGGAAAATTTATGGCTGTAATATAATAAGAGAAACAGCTCCCTGTGAGAGAAATCCAGCACTCCAGGCTCCAGTCAGGATGTATAAAAATAGAAAGCTTTATTTCATCTTCTTAAAAACATTACAAAATGGGGGGGAAAGGACAAAATAGCATAGAAACACTGACAGTCACATCAGCGATCTCGTGGACAGAGTGCATCTTTTCCACTGAAAAGGATTTTTACTGCAGGCATTACCCTCCTGGCATTGTATTACAGAGAGGGGCAGAGAGCTGTGTGTTGCCTCATACATTTCAACAAGCTGCCTCAACTTCATAAACCTTTGCAGAGGAGGCAGGAATAATTTTTCTGCGCAATTCTGTGTCTTTGTTCCACAAAAAATCATCTACTGGTTATACTAGTCTGTAGACGGAATAATACACAGCTGTCTATTCCTAATAGTCTGTGACAGTGCAATTTTGTGTTTAGTACAGCTTGTTTTGGCTGCAGCGCTGTTGTGTACTGCTGGTGTTTTACAAAAATATATACTTTTTAAGGGTACTGCATGGCATTTTCCTGCCCTCATCAGTGCATACCGCATACGTAAATCTAAGTAGTCTGCAATTTTGTACCTGTTAATCTTTCAAGGGCCTACACACTGTGAAAGGACAGCCAAAAGTAATCACTGGCTGGTGTTTTAAAAAAAATTACAGGGTTTTTAGGCTCATTGTAGCGCATATTATGCCCTCATAAGTGTATACCGCATACGTACATTTAAGTAGTGTACTATTTTGTACCTGTTAATCTTTCAAGGGCCTATACACTGTGAAAGGACAGACAAAAGTAATCACTGGCTGGTGTTTTATAAAAATACAGAGTTTTTAGGTGTATTGAAGTGCATTTTTCTGCCCTCTTAAGTGCATACCACATACCTACATCAAAGTAGTGGACTATTTTGTACTTGTTAATCTGTAAAGGGCCTACAAACTATGAAAGGATAGCCAAAAGTACACACCTGCTGCTGTTCTAGACAAATACTGTTGTGAAGCGTCTTGTACTCCCCTCATATACGCAATAAGTATGTCAGGCAGAGTAGTACCAGAACATGTCAACAGTCGGTGGGTTCCTCAGACACAACCCTCTGTTGGCATGGCCATCATGCTGCTGCTGCCACCTCCAGGCTTGGTCATTGTGCCGCCATATGGTCTCTTCATGCTGATGCTGCCACCTCCAGGCTCTCTCATTGTGCTGCTCTATGGTCAACTCATGCTAATGCTACCGCCTTCACGCTCTGTCATTGTGTCACCATATAGTCTCCTCATGCTGATGCTACCACCTCCAGGCACTGTCATTGTGCCACCATATGGTCTCCTCATGCTGATGCTGCCACCTCTAGGCTCTCTAAGTGTGCTGCTCTATGGTCTCCTCATGCTGATGCTACCACCTCCAGACTCTCTCATTGTGCTGCCATGGATACTGCAAAACATAATTAAAATGCTGGTCCCCAGTTTCAGAAATTCCTTGCATTAGGGTCACTTTCAGGACTCCTGATGCCACCTCCAGGCTGTGCCATTAGGCCACTATATGATATCCTCATTCTTCAGCCAACTCCAGGCTGTGCCATTCAGACACTATATGGTCTCCCTATGCTGCCACAAACTCCAGGCAGTCATTCAGCCACTATATGGTCTCCTCATACTGATGCCACCTCCAGGCTCTGTCATTGTGCTGCCATGTGACTCCTTGTTAGATTAGGTCCTTTGTACCCACACGCCGGGGCCTGGGACACTAAAACTTGGGAGTTAAAAGTTCAATTTCAAAATCCTCAATTTCAATTTAAAAATCTTACATTTCTATTTAAAATTCTTACATTTCAATTATCTCCTCATGCTTTTGCCAACTCCTGGCTGTGCCATTCAGACACTATATGGTCTCCTCATGCTTCAGCCACCTCGAGGCTGTGTCATTCAGCCACTATATGGTCTCCATATATTGAGTGTGTATTGTAGGAAACATGTGACTATCCTTGAGTTACTCTCCCAGCATTATTGCCACATTTATACCAGACGAGTAATAAAAGGAATATTGCCAAGGACTAGCAGAAATGGGGAACTGTGGATACTGACCACCGGCTGTTGGAATTGACTGACTATCCCAGGTGGTAGATTTACCATTTTGAAGTTCCTCAGTTCCAGTAGGCTTTAAGTCATTCATTCTTTGTTGTGGTTCTACAATTGTAGAATTAAGTTGTATCATGTTTTCCTGTTCCTCCGATGAGCTAATGTCACTGGGACACACAATACTCATATTGTCATCTAACGAAGGATCCTTTTCTTCAGAGAAAGTATGTATCATTTTATTATTTTGAATGTCAGGTGGTATTCTGACAATTTCTGATTATAAAGGAATTTTGGAATCTGGGACACAGGTAAAAATATGTATTTTTAAGTGTACTGTAGCACATTTTTTCTGCCCTCATAAGTGCATACCACATTCCTACATCTAAGTAGTGTACTATTTTGTAACTGTTAATCTGTCAAAAGTCTGTGAAAGGACAGCCAATAGTATATACCTACTGCTGTTCTAGATAAATGCTGTTTTAAGTGAAGTGAAGCGTATTGTACTCTCCTCATATACGGAATAAGTATGTAAGGCAGAGAATAGAAATTTCAATTACAAAATCCATCATTTCAATTTCAAAATCTAAATGTTAAAATCATAAATTTCAATGGTCTCGTCATGCTGCTGCCAACTCCAGGCTGTGCCATTCAGCCACTATATGGTCCCCTCATGCTTCAGCCACCTCCAGGCTATACCATTCAGACACTATATGGGCTCCTTATGCTTCTCCCCACCTCCAGGCTGTGTCATTCAGCCAATATATTGTTTTCTGATGCTGCTGGGACTGTCTTGGATATTACCTACAATTTTTTTTACGGTAGCACTAGCAAACATACATACATACTTCTATAAAGATTTCAATATTCACCTTTTAATGTTAAGGGTTATTAAGCCCTCTTGCGTACTTCTGCCGCTGCTTGATCCAGGCTGTGTGTGTCAGCAACTTTTCTGATGTTAGCACTAGCTAGCATACATCTTCTATACAGATTTCAACATTAACATTTTAATGTTAGGGGTTGTGAAGCCCTCTTATATACTCATGCTGATGCCTGCTCCAGGCTGTGTGTTTCAGGAACTACTGTGCTTAGTGATGCTGCTGGGCTTGGGCCTTAAATTCTTTGATGAAAGCACAAAGTAACATACCTCTCCAATAGAGATTTCAACATTGATCTTTCAATCTTAGGAGTTATGAAACCCTCTTGAGTACTGCTGCTGTTTACTCCTGACTGTGTCTTTCAGGAACTACTTGGCTTACTGATGCTGCTAGGCTTGGGTCCTAAATATTTGAATGTTAGCACTAGCTTACATACATGCGTAATGGAGATTTCAACAATGATCTTTCAATGTTAGGGGTTATAAAACTCTCTTGTGTACTCCTGCTGCTGACTGCTCCTGTCTGTGTCATTCAGCAACTACATGGTTTAGTGATGCTGCTGGGCTTGGGCCTTACATTTTTGGATGGTAACATGCATCTTCAATAGAGATTTCAACATTCACCTTTTAATGTTAGGGGTTGTGAACCCCTCTTGTGTACTCATGCTGCTTCCTGCTCCTGTCTGTGTCATTCAGCAACTTCATGGTTTAGTGATGCTGTTGGGCATAGGACATTACCTATATATGTTTATGGTAGCACTAGGTACCATACATCTTAAATGGAAATTTCAAAATTCATCTTTTATTCTTAGAGATTGTGAGGCCCTATTGTCTCCTCATCTGCCAACTCCAGGCTGTGGCATTCAGCCACTATATGGTCTCCTCATTCTTCAGCCAACTCCAGGCTGTGCCATTCAGCCAAGCCACTATATGGTCTCCTCCTACTGATGCCACCTCCAGGCTCTGTCATTGTGCTGCCAAGTGACTCCTTGTTAGATTTGGTCCCTTGTACCCACACGCCGGGGCCCGGGACACTAACAGGAGTTAAAAGTTCCATTTTAAAATCCTCAATTTCTAAATCTTAAATTTCTATTTAAAATTCTTATATTACAATGGTCTGCTCATGCTTTTGCCAACTCCAGGCTGTGTCATTATGGCAATATATGGTTTACTGATGCTGCTTGGCCTGGGAATAAAATCTTTTGTTATGGTAGCACTAGCTACCCAAAATCTTCACTTTAAATGTCAAACTTTGTCTCTTTTTTTTAGGGATTGTGGAGCCCTGGGGTCTCCTCATGCTTCAGCCAACTCCAGGCTTTGTCATTCAGGCAATATATGGTTTACTGATGCTGCTGGGCCTGGGAATAAAAATGTTATTATGGTAGCACTAGCTACCCAAAATCTTCGGTTTAAATTTCAGAATTCATTTTATAATCTTAGGGATTGTGAAGGCCTAGTGTCTACTCATGCTGCTGCCAACTCCTGGCTGTGCCATTCAGCCACTATATGGCCTCCTCATGCTGCCAACACCTCTGTGCTGTGTCATTCTGCCACTATATGGTCTCCTCATGCTGCCAACACCTCCACACTGTCATTCAGCCACTATATGGTCTCCTCATGCTTCAGTCTCATCCAAGCTATGTCATTCAGCCACTATATGGTCTCTTCATGCGGCCAACACCTCCACGCTGTGTCATTCAGCTACTATATGGTCTCCTCATACTGATGCCACCTCCAGGCTTTGTCATTGTGCCGCTCTGCGGCAGTGATTCTAAAAGCGATATTCGCAATGCAAATTTTAGCACTATATATTCGTAATTACGAATATTCGTTTTTTTTTTTTTGTTTCCACAGTACACATCACAGTGATCCCCCCTCTCTGCTCCCAGCTTGTGTGGTATAAAGAAGGCTCTAATACTAATTTATGAGACTGGCATGCGAATTTTCGCATATGCGAGAAATTGCATATGGTAATTTTCGCATATGCTAGTTTTCGCATACGCGAATTTTCGCATATGCGAAAATAAAGCGCAAATATTACGATTATGCGAATTTTGCGAATATATGACGAATAGTCGTCCATATATTCGCAAAATATCGCAAATTCGAATATGGCCTATGCCGCTCAACACTAATAGATTTGCCGCAAATAAATTTGGAGCAAAACAAATTTTTGGGAAAAATTCGGCAAATAGTTTTCTAAAGTCTGCTCATCTCTAGTTTTAAGAAGATGAAATAAAGCTTTCTATTTTTTATATATCCTGACTGGAGTGCTGGATTTCTCCCACAGGGAGCTCTTTCTCTCAGTCTACAATGTGACTGTGGCTGTCACGCCCCGTGCACCTGGCTACTTCGGGACTATTGGACTTGCTGCTGGAAAGGTGAGTGGATTTTTTCATTTCTTTCTTTGCTATAATATAATGAAAATAGAAAACTTGTAGTACAGCACTCACCCTTTCAGTTGCCAAGTAATAGAGCTTTCTTTCTTTCTTAAATCATCAGTACAGGTCACAGTAGGAGAGAGAAGAACTGAAAGCTCTATGGAGCTTGTGGGAATTAATTTGTTTTGCAGATGTTCCATCAACCTCTTACTTTGTCATTGGTGCCGATGTGTACCATAACCACTGGGTCTTAGTCAGCCCTTTCCAGTAATCTGTCAACACATTCCATGTGCCGAACTCAAGACAACACACAGTTCAGCGATCCCAGTCTTTGTGACAGATCGCCATGTCGGTCCTGCTAATATTGAGTTCCCCACTACCATCATCTGTCTGGCCAGCCCTGCGCTCTGCCTTCCCTCCTTCCTGGAGCAAACCCCCCCTGGCTGTCATTTTTGCTGCAGTGGTCCTAGTTCTCAACTAACATCCCCTTTATCTGCAAACCGGGCAAACTTGTTGGGGTATGCCTGATTACGGCGAACTTCCCTGACACTTTTCCCCCTAACTCGCTGTCTACCTGTTCTATACCTCCATATCACTATACACTATATACCAAAATCTCAAGCCTTCAAGTACTTATCAGCTGCTGTATACTCCAGATATACTACAAAGAAAATTGTGAAGTTCTTTACAGTCAGACCACAGTGCTCTCTGCTGACACCTCTGTATGTGTCAGGAACTGTCCAGAGCAGGAGAGGTTTTCTAAGGGGATTTGCTTCTTATCTGGACAGTTCCTGACACGGACAGAGGTGTCAGGAGAGAGCACTGTGGTCAGACTGGAAAGAACTTAACAATTTTCTTTGTAGTATATCTGGAGTATACAGCAGCTGATAAGTACTTGAAGGCTTGAGATTTACAAATCTGTTTAGCTTTCTGGCACCAGTTGATTTGAAAACATTTAAGGATCGCATTCATAGCACAAGATGTACACTGGACCACATTGTCAAACATTGAGGACATTTTATACCTATGGAGCTCTACGGAATCTAAACACAATTATCTGTAGAAATAAAGTAAAAATAACTCTTTTATACTCCCAGAATGTAAAGTCACTGAATCTCAAGTCACACACTTAAAAACAGCACACTTTAATAAGTAGGAAGGGGATCTATGATAAATAAATACTAGTATCTTTAATTTCATTGCACTCATTATCCAAATACTCAATGATAATATTTCCACCATTGTATAAAGGATTTTCTGCACTGGACAGCCATGTTTCCAGAGAGCTGTCCATTGGTAGAGATGCCCCTGTCTCTGTGTGGCACACTCGCAGCTTCTGTAAGACAAAGGAGGCATACGATGTTATAACAACCTGAATAGGAACTTATTTTTTATCTTGTGGATGTTATTGAATAATGGTTCCATTCACTAACAGTGAGCAGAAAACTGGAAAAAGTAAGGAAGTTACCTTATGTTTCAAGGGTCTGCTATGTGGGACAAAAAAATAATTTTTTTGAATTTATTTTACTCTATTAAAGGGGTATTTCCATTTCAGCTTGCTATCCCTAAATGCATAGGATAGGGCAGTAATTTCCAATCAGGGTGCCTCCAGCTGTTGCAAAAGTAATTTTTTTTTTTTTTTTTACAGGTACACTTTAAGAAGGAACGTGGACTGTACCTTTGCAGCGGCTTTGTTATTGTCATTTTTCAGGCTTGCTATTGAAGCTGCATAGTCAACAACTTTCCCGATACTCCACTTCTTACAGAAGAACATGGGTTTGCTTTTGTCCTTTCCACCCGTAGGCAAGTACACTTGAAAGTAAATCCTTTCAGACTGAAATGTAGGAAATTTGAAGAGAATCATGTATGGCAAGAAAAACAGCTTAGAGCAGACAGATTAAATAGGCCACGAGCCCTCTAGTGTAGAAACCCTTCCAATATAGAATCCAGTACAGATCCATTTATGCATTTACATTTTTCTAAACCACCAACTCTGTTTCCTTTTAAGGATTCCAGTTATGAGCATAAGGCCTCATGCACACAGTCATGCTATGGATCCATTATGTAGGGTCCAAAGAGTTATTACCCCATATAGTCATTGAGTAAGTTTCCATACCCTTTAACTTTTTTCATATTTTGTGAAAAATAAAAAATAATAATATTTTCACCCATTATTCTGCACTCAATACCCCATAATGAGAATATGAAAACAGAATGTTAGTAATCTTTGCAAATCAAAAAAGGAAAAACTAAATATTGCATAAACATTAAAGGGGTAAACAGATTTGTAAATTACTTCTATTTAAAAATCTTAATCCTTCTAGTACTTATCAGCTGCTGTATACTACAGAGAAACTTCTTTTCTTTTTGAATTTCCTTTCTGACCACAGTGCTCTCTGCTGACACCTCTGTCCATGTCAGGAACTGTCCAGGAGCCGGATAGGTTTGCTATAGGGATTTTCTCCTGCTCTGGACAGTCCCTGATATGGACAGAGAAGTCAGCAGAAAGCACTGTGGTCAGACAGAAAATAAATAATAATAAAAAAATAACTTCCTCTGTAGTATACAGCAGTTGATAAGTACTGGAAAGATGAAGATTTTTAAATAGAAGTAATTTACAAATCTGTTTAACTTTCTGCCATCAGTTGATTTAAAAAAAAAAAATGTTTCCAGAGGAGTACCCCTTTAAGTATTCAGATACTTTACTCAGTTACCCAGGATCCTGCAGATCCTTTCAGGCTCTGTCCGGTTGGATGGGGACCGTCGGTGGAAGCCGTTTTCAGGCTTCTCCAGAGATGTTCCATTGAGTTAAAGTCACGGCTCTGGTTGGCCCACTTAAGGACATTCACAGAGTTGTCCCTAAATGTAGCCATGGCTGTGTGCTTAGGGTCATAGTCTTGTTGGAAGGTAAACCTTTGGCCCAGTCTGAGGTCCAGAGGACTCTGGAAAAGGTTTTCATTAAAATGTCTTTATACTTTGCTTCATTCAGCTTTTCCTCCACCCTGATCAGTCTCCCTGTCCCAGCCACTGAAAAACACCACAACGAGCTGCCCCCACCATGCTTCACTGATTATGAGCAGTGCCTCCACACTAGGGATCGACCAATTATTGGATTGGCCGATATTATCGGCCGATATTCACAATTTTGAAAGTTATCGGTACTGGCATCTAACCTGCCGATAATGCTGCTCCGGACGGCCCTGAAGCAATGCCCCCCCCCCCCTGAGATTGTTGCCCCTCCCTGACAGCTGACAGCATGGTGGAGCGGAAGCTGTCAGCTGTCTCGCTCCACCACTCCCTCACCTTTCTCACACGCTGCTCCATTCTTGCAGTGGGAGTGAGAGCCAGGGGGACGCCATCCACGGCAGGCCGGCGCGATGACATCACATTATCGCGCCGGCATCCGGAGGTCACGTCCCCGCAGCTCTCACTCACACTGCAAGAATGGAGCAGCGTGTGAGAAAGGGGACTACTGCTCGGGCACGGTATAACCGGGCAAATTATAAGTGAGGGGCACATGTCAGGGGGGCATTATATGTGAGGAATTCAGGACATGGGGCATTATATGTGGGGGTCACAGGACAGGGGTATTATATATGAGGGGCACATGCAGGGCTGTGGAGTCGGAGTCAGAGTCGGAGAGTCGGAGTAGGACGAAATTTTGGGTACCTGGAGTCGGCAAACAATGCACCGACTCCGACTCCTACTAAATTTAGATTGGAATAAAAAAAAAAAAAAAGCAAGTTTAAATGTCCCAATTCACAAAAAGTTATTATTAATGAATTCTCTACTATAAGAATAAAGACCAATGCATGCAGTGCCTCATGTAACCGCAAAACGAACACGTTAAGTGACTGTGAAGTAGCATGCTTTTCATGTGCTTTACTATTTGGCATTCATCGCACAATTAGGAGCGGCAATACTTATACTTTCCATAGTGTTGTGTCCTGCTGTTACAGGGAACCCATGGGTAACCTAGCCTCTCACTGATAAGGGATTAAGGAAATATGTTTTTTGCAGGACTAGAGACCCTTGCATAAGTGAAGGGAATGGAGGGTCAATAGTTCAAGACTGAAGCTGTAAACCATTGGAAAAACTACTGCCATTCAGCTAAGGCTATAAAAACTTGTAAACTCGATTGTTAGCTTAAAGGGGTACTCGTGATGTCTAGGGGCGGAGCCGTGATGTAGTGATGCTCCGGCCCCTGTATCGCCCGTCATTACGCACAGAGCGAACTCGCTCTGTGCAGTAATGATAGCGCGGTGCCGCATCGGCGATCCCGGTGGGGTCCCCAGCAGTGGGACCCCGGCGATCTGACATCTTATTCCCTATCCTTTGGAAAGCGGATAAGATGTCAGATCGCGAGGTCCCGCTGCTGGGGACCCCCTGGATCGCCGCTGCTTGCTCATTACTGCACAGAGCTAGTAATGACAGGCGATACAGGGGCCGGAGCATTGTTACATCACGACTCCGCCCCTCATGATGTCACGGCCCGCCCCCTCAATACAAGTCTATGGGAAGGGGCGTGGGGGTAGTCACGCCCCCTGCCATAGACTTGCATTAAGGGGGCGGACCGTGATGTCACGAGGGGCGGAACCATGATGTAACGCTGCTCCATCCCCTGTATAGCCCATCATTACGCACAGAGCGAACTCTCTCTGTGTAGTAATGAAAGCGCGGTGCCGCAGTGGCGATCCCGGGGGTCCCCAGCAGCAGGATAAAAATATCCTTTGGATAGGGGATAAGATGTCTAGGGGCGGAGTACCCCTTTAAACTTGACTATGGGATTCTACTAGGGAAATCATGATTTATAATAAATGCCCCTTCCTGGATCCTCCCACTGCCCTATCTTCAGCAGCAGATCAGCACACAAACTGTTCAATACAGTAGACTGTTGGCTTCCCAGCCAGTAGTCCTGTGGTAATGACATGTATGTTGCCTTTCTTTCCTTCAAGGAATGTATAAAATACATTCACATATTAATACAGAGGAGTCGGGAGCACAGAAAACTCCGGAGTCGGAACATTTATATACCGACTCCACAGCCCTGGGCACATGACAGGGGGGAATTATATGTGGGGGCACAAGACAGCCCCCCCCCCCGTCATGTGCCCAGATAATGCACGTAATATCGCTATAAGTTATCGGCCTGAAAGTTCACAGGTTATCGGTATTGGCTCTAAAAAATCAATATCGGTCAATCCCTACTCCACACATGACGCTTAGAATTGAGGCCAAAAAGTTCAATCTTGATTTCATCAGACCAGAAAATCTTGTTTCTCACAGTCCTTTACATATTTTTTTTGCAATGGCCTTCATGTGTCTTTCACTGAGGAGAAGTTTCTTTCTGGCCACTCTGAACTACTCCCATCTGCACACAGGATCTTTGGAGCTCAGCCAGGGTGAACATTTGGTTCTTCATCACCTCTTTTACCAAGACCCTTCTCTTATTACATTTGACATTGTTTCCTTTGACCACCTTCATTTCCCAGCAGTTATTAGAGCAGATGCATATTCCTGTGCTGCATCTCCATAATAGTAAAAGTTCTTTTTGCCAGCTTTTAATACAGTAAACAGTGTTATTATATTGAATAATGTCCTCCCTCCCCTCCTACCATGTGAATTTAGTGTTACAGACTGTGATATAGAAGTTATAGCATTACATAATGTATATTTACCTCATCTTGGCCAGTGAATATTTAGCCAGACCCCCTCATACATAAGTATGTAAGTGAATGGTATGCAGTGTAGCAGCTTTATATGCTGAAGTCTATTTGGCTGTATATTTAGTGTGATAAGAACAGAGCAACTGAGCATGCCTGAGCAGAAGAGATAACTGCCTACAGGAGGTATCCTATGACAAGCAAAAAACAAGAGAACATCTAGCCTAAATTGGCAGGGACGTCTTTTAAAAACAAATTACTTGTATATGCAAATATGTTTAATTTCACATATTGCATAAGTTTAGACCTATTCATCTTGATGGTAAAACCTCTCTTATAGATTGTGTACACACCACACGCTGAAAAGCTGCAAGGAAAAAATGAGCTAATTCATCAAACCTTGCACAACAATATGACACATTTTCTACAATTGAAACTGGCATACAGGAGTAAGTGCTCCAAAAATAGGGCTGAAAAAGTCATAAATGATAATTCCCCCTATAGTCTTACCTGAGGTAAAGATTTATCCCCCAGCGCATGTAACTTCAGCTTCATTAATGCCACCTTTGCTGCAGTCTCTGCGTTTTTTGCCCCTCTGCGCACTTTGTTAGGAGGAGTGGAATTTTTGGAATCTAAAAAAATCACATTCATGTTATACAATAAGAAGCAGCCAGAAGGTGTAGAGAAACAGCAGAAAACACATAGGTAACAATAGCAGACACATCATAAATCACATCCCTAAGGGTTGGGTCATAGGTGCCGTATTTTGCTGCATTTGCTGCTGCATATTTTGCTTTCCATTGAAGTCAATTGCCAGCAAAATCAGGTGCGTATATGGCACGTGTGACCCTACCCTAATTTTTTCATTAACCTCTTAGCAACCTAGAAAATTTGTGAGTTTTTGCTTTTTCCTTCTCGCCTCCTAAGTCATAACTTTTATTTTTCCATCTACAGACACATATGAGGGTTTGTTTTTTGTGGGACCAATTGAACTTTCTAATGACACTCTTCGTTTTACCATAAAATATACTGTGAGGTTAATTTGGGGCCAAGTCAGTACACTTACAGCAATATCCAATTTGTATAGTTTTTATTATGTTTTACTACATTTACAAAAATAAAACATGCTTTGTATTGCCATATTCTGGCCCCTATATCTTTTTCATTTTTGTCTATGAAGATGTTTGAGGGCCATGATCTGCAGATTTTATTGGTACCATTATGGTGTAAATGTGACTTTTTTTCCTATTATGGAATTTTTTTTATGCCAATATTTTTATTGTTCGGACAATTCTCCACGCTGTGATATACTTTTTTTCTATTATATATTTATATTTACAATCATTCAATTGCTCAAACAGATCAATGTATTACAGTGTACAATGTATTAAAGCGGTTATCCAGGAAAAAAATTTTTTTTTATACATATCAGAAAGTTAAACAGATTTGTAAATAACTTCACTTAAAAAATCTTACTCCTTTCAGTACTTATGAGCTGCTGAAGTTGAGTTGTTATTTTCTGTCCAAGTGCTCTCTGATGACACCTGTCTCGGGAACTGTCCAGAGTAGAAGCAAATCCCCATAGCAAACCTATTCTGCTCAGTGCAGTTCCCGAGACAAGCAGAGATGTCAGCAGAGAGCACTGTTGCCAGACAGAAAAGAACAACTTAACTTCAGCAGCTGATAATTATTGGAAGGATTAAGATTTTTTAATAGAAGTAATTTACAAATCTGTTTAACTTTCTGGAGCCAGTTGATATGAAGTTTTTCCTGGAATACCCCTTTAAGCTGTAGGAGTGGAGCAGTGCTGGCAACCACGAAGGCATATGGCAGGTTGTAGGAGCAGAGTGAGCGGTTGCCAGGTCTGGAGCAGGCTCGGCTCCTGAGCCCCCTCCATACATCCTTAAATGACCCCATGATGAAAATACATATCATAGGTTGTTAAGTGGTTAATCTCAATGGGGGAGATTTATCACAACCTGTCCAGAAGAAAAGTTGCTTGGTTGAAGTTTCTGCAACAGATCTGCCATGTGTGAACATAGGCTAATGTAGAATTTAAAACATCTGGCCTGCACCATGTACCTATTTTGGTATCATTATCTATCCCAGTGGTCTCCAGCCTCTGACTCTCCAAAAACTTTCCACCACGCCAAATCTGCCCCATGGCATTTTTTCAGTGAAAAAACGCTGCGGCCAGATGTTAGCTGCAAGTCAATAAAAAAATGCCTTTTCCACTTTGCTTTTTTTTCAGCTTTTCAAAATTGCAGCATGTTGAGCCTATGACGTTTTTTTTTCACTGAAATCGTGGCATTTTTCTCCCATAGTGTTTAATAAAGTGTGTGTGTGTGTTTAAACTTTTTTCAAATTTTTTTCTTTATTTTTTAAATTTTTTAGGTAGCACAGACTGTTCCATGCTGGGGGTAGTACCTGTTATAATAGACAGATCGTACAGGGTGTCACTTCTGACACGCGTTGCGATCCTCCTTTATAGTCTATAGAGGCAGACGACACGGCCGCTTCTCCGCTCCCCTGCACTGTACTCTGTGATGTGAAGATTCATATTTCCCGCTAAGAGCTGTGATTCGCCGGATGCTTTCAGCCAATCACAACTCTCAGCTGCATATACGAATCTGTGATGTGAAGATAACTTCACATCACAGCAGGATACAGTGCAGGAAACCAGAGAAGTGTGGCTGGCCGGCCGCTTCTATAGCTTATACAGGATGATTGTAGTGGGTGTCAGGAGTGACACATTCTGTGATCTGTCCTTAACTGCAAGTACTACTGCTCCCAACATGGAGCACACTCTGCTCCATGCTTGGAGCAGTAGTACCTGCAATTTTGCTCAAGGTGCTATCACAACAAGACACTTCTATCAATAGTAGGGAATCACAGCTGGCCACTTTTGACCAAGGTACCATCACTACCAGGCACTTTTGTCCAGGTTGTGCATAACAACAGCACCAATCTTTACTCTAGTAAAAGGGGATGGCAGCCAGGGAAACATAGCACCTAGTCTTTTCTTGCACTGGGTGCATCCTATGCAGGTGCTTGGCAGGACTGGCATCACACCCGGCTCCAGTGCACATCATCACTGTGTCAGTGCCCATTATCTGTACCACATGCAGACAAGTGTCCCCGCTGACAGAGGAGACATGTCATGCCCAGCAGCACCCATCTACCAAGCTGTTATAACAATCCATTTCGATGCTCTCCGCCACCGTCCAAGGCTCCTCCGATAATCTCCCGGGCTGCAGGCTCACCCTAGTGCTGTTCTGCTCCCCCTGGAGCCCCTCCAGCTGCAGCAGTGCCCGGTGGTACTTGCCGATGGCCTCCCGGTACTTCTTGTCCTTGTAGCACTGCACCCCTTCCCTTTTAAAGTCCAGGGATCTGTGTATGAGCTGCCCCAGGTCCCCTCGCATCCCCCCCCAGGGAGACTCGCCTGGTCACTCCTGACACCCGCTCCGATCGTCCTGTATAAGCTATAGAAGCGGCCAGTAGGCCGCTCTTCTCTGGTCCCCTGCACTGTAGTCTGTGACGTGAAGTTATCTTCACATCACAGATTCGCATATGCTGCTGAGAGTTGTGATTGGCCGGATGGTTCCAGCCAATCACAACTCTTAGCAGCATATACGAATCTGTGATCTTCACATCACAGTGTACAGTGCAGGGGAGCAGACCGTTCCGCCGGCTTCTACAAATTATATAGGAGGATCGCAACGGGTGTCAAAAGTGACACCCGGGGCTATCTGTCTATTAGTACAGGTGCTACTACTCCAAGCATGGAACAGCCTGTGTTTTTAACTTTTTACACTTTTTTCTTTATTTTTTACCTTTTT
The DNA here is from genome assembly GCF_029499605.1 of Hyla sarda. Lineage (NCBI taxonomy): Eukaryota > Metazoa > Chordata > Amphibia > Anura > Hylidae > Hyla > Hyla sarda. Next base: position 317,081,739 of record NC_079193.1, read on the forward strand.
TTAGGTAGTAATACTACTCCCAGCATGGAACAGGCTGTTCCATGCTGGGAGTAGTATTACTACCTAAAAAAATGTAAAAAAAATAAAGAAAAAAGTGTAAAAAGTTAAAAACACACATACACTTTATTAAACACATTATTAAAATACATTACTAATAAAAAATATCATTTTTACAATTAAATGGCCCCTTTCTACATTTTTAGGTCCCTGCCGCCCACATAAATTGGTCCCGGTTTAAAAATTTAAGGAGATATGCAGTAAAAACAAACATCTTTCACTGTGCCAAGGCTGCAAAAAGAAAAAAAAAATAAAATTCACTCATCTTCCTACGTTCCCTGTTGCAGAGACGGGTCCTGTTCCTCCGATGCTGCAGCTCTTCTGGCTTCTTTTGGCTCGGAACGTCACAGAGCTGTCAGCATATCGCCGGCCGCAGCGATGTCCCGCCTCGGCCGGCAATAGGCTGAGCACTCTGTTATGTAAAGAGTTGGCCGTTTTTTTTTTTTTCTTTTTACAGCCGGGGCACAGGGAAAGAAGTTTGTTTTTACTGCATACCTCTTGTATTAAAAATTAAATTCTAAAAAATGTTATTATTATTATTTTTTATTTAGTACCCAACAAATTTTGAAAAAAACGCCAAAGGGGCCAAAAATGCAATTTCCACTCAAAGGCAAAAACGCTAGAAAAAACGCACCAAAAAAACGCCAAACGCAGGAAAATGTCTTGGCTTTTTTTCTGTCATTTTTCCTTGCATTTTTTGGGCCAGAAAAATAACCAAGTGGATACTTAGCCTTAGAGAACACTCACATACCCACAATCTCTTTCACCAGCTGCTGGGTTGCTGCCATCCGTGGCTTTGGAGCCTCCAGTTTCTCACATTCATGATCTGGCTGGTGACGATGCCTGGAAAAGAAAGAGGGCGCTATATGAAATACAATGTGGTGGGGGGCATGCAGCGTTATGGGGGAGATTTATAATTGCTTTTAGAGCATTTTTTTTGTCTATGTTAAGGCGCAGTTCAAGCGCAAGCAGCATATTTGAGACATTTATGCGCCTTTTGATATAGACAGCTTTACTCTTTTTGCCTACCCGTAGAACGTTTTCTTTTTGACCATGCAGTGGTCACGTATTTATCATTTTGTGTTCAAAGGTACTTTTTTAGGCGCAAAGCTACATCACCTACCAGTAGGCGTGAGAATAATTTCTACCTTCCACAATTGAACCTTTAACCTCTTGTGGACGACAGCGTCCCACTCCCCTTCTATGACACATGTCAGGAGCTGAGTGCGGGTCATAGCTGGGTGGTCCTGGTGGCTATCTGCCACCAGGACCCATCTCTAATGCCAGACATCACCGATCACGGTGATGCCTGGCTTTAACCCCTTAGACACCACAATCGTCTAAAATACAAGTAAAAATGTCCCAGCAGCTCTGTGTAAGTAAGTAAAATCACCTAACCTGCCAAATTCAGGACCCCGGGAAAGGGTCTACTTCCCTCCCTCACAAGCGTCTAGAATAAGTGTATGTGGTAGAGCTTTTCCCACTACAGCAGAGCTGCGCAAAATTCATCATCCTGCTGCACCTTCTTGATAAATAAGATGCAGGCTAGTCAAACCCACCACCCAAATAAACGTGGGAAAATAGCTCTACCATAGACATTCTTTGATAAATCTGGGCCTATGTGTATATGACCAAACAAACCTCAAGCAGAAATGTTTTTTGCAGAAAGGACATAAAACCTCCACCAATTCTTTCCCAATGCATCCTGTGTAAGAACAAGGGATCTGTGTGCTGACTCCAGACTGTGCACTGCTGGGGCCTGTAGTCACCTGTAAAAAACATTGTCATCTATTAATGGGAATCATGTGCTACCGTGTAGGCAACCATTAACACACAGGCCAGACTTGATATAGAGGAATATGGGGAACCAGGGTGACAACATTTGTAGGAGCTGCAGTAATGGCTGTGAATGGTTGTTGTTTTCAGAAAACCAACAAGAGAAGAAATAAAAATGTACAATAAACAGCGGAGCAGATGGGGACCTATATTTACTCGGACATATTTGTTTCTATTGCTGGATAAAATGAATATTTATATATTTATACTAGCTGAGTACCTGGTGTTTGCCCAGTTTTCCTTCCTAATCCTTGTTGGGGAGGAAAATCAACAAAGGAGGAAGCTTTTGACTTCATATCCCGTCCTCATATATTGTTGTCATATTCCAACCCCATATCCCGTCCTCCTATCCCGAGCTCATATCCTGTCCTTATGTCCCATCCTCATATCCTGTCCTCATATGCCGATCTCATATCCTGTTCTCATATCCCGTCCTTATGTCCCATCCTCATATCTTGTCCTCAGGTGGGACTGATTTGTGAGGAAGATATTGTAAGCTGAAAATAGAAGATGACGTGGCTTTGTGGGACTGGGCGTGATTTGCAAGCCAGACTGATGCACAAAAAGGGTAGAGAATAAAAGGTGTGGGGCTTAAACAGTGGGCGTGTCTTTGTGAGATTGGGTGTGGCTTGCAAGCCGGACTGACACTGACCGCTCTTGTATGAGGCCCCAGCAGACGGCATGAAGGGAATGTTCCATCCATGCATGACATGGCTGCTGAAATGCCCCCTCCATGTATCTATGGGATAATTGGGGGGGGGGGGGGGGGGGGTAGCGTGTCGACTGCTGCGTCATGCGGACAAGCCCCCATTCCTGCTGGGGCCCCTAAGAAGAGGTCGGGGGGGGGGGGGGGGGGGGGGAGGGGTTTCCCAGCGGTCGGGATAAGTTATTTTGTACAGCAGTATTCCATTAATGGGGCGGACTTACTTATCAAGGATCCTATCCACCTAATGGGGTGACATACTGGTCTGCCTATCAAGTTTTTAATTAATAAAATACCTTATTTACATACTATTTGGGTTAAAATTATTTTGTCCCAAGACAAGTGGATTTTTATGAGGGACAAGTGGATTGTACCTCCTTCTCCCTCCGGGCACATTACAGTATAGTCTTAGCTGTACGGTCACCATGGTAACACTACACAGGTGCATTCTCCTGCACTCATCAAGAACAGCGGGGAGTTTGAATTTTACACAGTTCGAGGTATGAACTGTGCCGGAAAGTATTTCACCCGCACTATAACCGGTGTATTATCCCAAGTATCCAATTAGACTGCAGGTGAAGGGGGATCACAAGCGTCCATAAACATTGCTTTTTTTTTTTTTAAAAGGTACATGGAAAAGATTTTAAGTATCCCAGAGATAATCTGACTGGTGGCAGAAGCATAGTAATCTCCGCAATCCACTCATTGAAAAATGGAATCGATTATTTAGAGCATCTTGCTACGTGTTGTACAAGATGGCTTATATTTGTGTTAAAAATATGGTCATTGCGCAAGATTTCTGAGGGTAAATGAAATGTACGCAGTTAATAAATTCGTGCGTACTAACTTTGTCACTCCAAGGTACACCGAAACCTACACATCTGGAGGAAATGCTCCACCAGAATGTACGCAAAAAAAGACACAAAAAAAAATGCTTGCGCAAAATTTTGCGCCAAAATTTAGACACAAAACAGGTGTAAAATCTGTGATGCATGTCCCCTATTGAGTTTTTTATATATATATATATATATATATATATATATATATATATATATATATATATATATATACATAGATACTATCTGAGTACCCGGCGCTGCCCAGTTTTTCCTACCTTATCCTTCTTATATTCCGGCCTCATATCCTGTCCTCATATTTTGTTCTCATATCTCGACCCCATATCCCGTCCCTATATCCTGTCCTCATATTCCGACCTCATATCCTGTCCTCATATTTTGTCATCATATCTCGACCCCATATCCCGTTCCAATATCCCAACCTCATATCCCGTCCTCATATGCCTTCTCCATAGCTAATCCTCATTTCTAATCCTCATATCCCGTCCTCAGGCGGGGCTCCATTGTGGTAAAGATATTGTAAGCTGAAAATAAAAGGGGTGTGGCTTAAAAAGGTGGGCGTGTATTTGTGAGATGGGAAATGGCATGCAGGGAGGGTGTGGCTTACCAGCCGGACTGACGCATTCACCAGGAGATGCGGAGCTTGTGGAGTAAGACACCAAAAGTCCTATATACATGCAGGGGACTTGAAACAAAAACTCCATCCTTCACATAGGGGACATATAAGTAACATGTGACCATGTATTATCGAAATATCTCCAGCTGTTTGGAAGTTATGCAGTAACATATATTTCCCATAGACTTGTATGGGACTTAAATAAAAACCCTGACTCTCGCAAATGGGGGTGAGTAAGGGTTAAATTACCTATCCTATGTTTGTTGTTGACATTTAAGTAACATGTGTGCCAAGTTTCATGTTAAAGGGGTATTCCAGGAAAAAACTTTTTTTTATATATCAACTGGTTCCAGAAAGTTAAACAGATTTGTAAATTACTTCTATTAAAAAATCTTAATCCTTTCAGTACTTATGAGCTTCTGAAGTTAAGGTTGTTCTTTTCTGTCTAAGTAATCTCTGATGACACGTGTCTCGGGAAACGGCCAGTTTAGAAGCATATTCCCATAGCAAACCTCTTCTAAACTGGGCGGTTCCCGAGACACGTGTCATCAGAGATTACTTAGACAGAAAAGAACAACCTAAACTTCAGAAGCTCATAAGTACTGAAAGGATTAAGATTTTTTAATAGAAGTAATTTACAAATCTGTTTAACTTTCTGGAGCCAGTTGATATATATAAAAAAGTTTTTCCTGGATAACCCTTTTAATATCTTCAGCCGTTTGGACGTGATGCTGGAACATACACACATACATACATACACACACACACACACACACGTTGAGTGTTATATATATATATATATATATATATATATATAGGTAAGTAACTGAACATGTATATAGTACTGAATTACAGATAGCAGACACTGCCCTCTGGTGGATAAGAACTGACAACTGTTAGAATTATTCAAATGCTGTTTTGCTTTTAACCCCTTAACCCCTTAAGGACCGGGGTTTTTTCCGTTTTTGCATTTTCGTTTTTTGCTCCTTGCCTTTAAAAAATCATAATTCTTTCAATTTTGCACCTAAAAATCCATGATTGCTTATTTTTTGCGCCACCAATTCTACTTTGTAATGACGTCAGTCATTTTGCCCAAAAATCTACAGTGAAACGGAAAAAGAAAAATCATTGTGCGACAAAATTGGAAAAAAAACGCTGTTTTGTAACTTTTGGGGGCTTCCGTTTCTACGTAGTACATTTTTCGGTAAAAATGACACCTTATCATTACTCTGTAGGTCCATACGATTAAAATGATACCCTACTTATATAGGTTTGATTTTGTTGTACTTCTGAAAACTTCATAACTTCATGCAGGAAAATTAATACGTTTAAAATTGTCATCTTCTGACCCCTATAACTTTTTTATTTTTCCGTGTATGGGGCGGTACGAGGGCTCATTTTTTGCGCCGTGATCTGAAGTTTTTGACGGTACCATTTATGCATTGAAAGGACTTATTGATTTTTAAATGATACAAAAAGTGACCAAAAATGCACTATTTTGGACTTTGGATTTTTTTTGCGCGCACGCCATTGACCGAGCGGTTTAATTAACGATATATTTTTATAATTCGGACATTTCCGCATGCGGTGATACCATATATGTTTATATTTATTTTTATTTACACTGTGGTTTTTTTTATGGGAAAAGGGGGGTTATTCAAACTTTTAATAGGGAGGGGTTAAATGATCTTTATTCACTTTTTTTTTTCACTTTTTTTTTGCAGTGTTGTAGCTCCCATAGGGACCTATAACACTGCACACACTGATCTTCATCATTGATCACTGGTTTCTCATAAGAAACCAGTGATCGATGATTCTGCCGCTTGACTGCTCATGTCTGGATCTCAGGCACTGAGCAGTCATTCGGCGATCGGATAGTGAGGAGGCAGGTAGGGATCCTCCGGCTGTCCTGTAAGCTGTTCGGGATGCCGCGATTTCGCCGCGGCTATCCCGAACAGCCCACTGAGTTAACCGGCAGCTTTTACTTTCACTTTTAGCCGCTCAGCTCTGAGCGCGCGGCTAAAGGGTTAATAGCGCGCGGCGCCGCGATCGGCGCTGCGCGCTATTAGCGGCGGGTCCCGGCTTCACTATGACGCCGGGCCCGCCATGATATGATGCGGGGTTACCGTGTAACCCCGCGTTATATCACGGGAGCAGGACCAAGGACGTACCTGTACGTCCTTGGTCCTTAAGGGGTTAAGGACTCATTTTCACCTTAAGGACGCAGCCAATTTTATTTTAGCGTTTTTGTTTTTTCCTCCTCGCCTTCTAAAATTCATAACTCTTTTATATTTCCCTTGCTAGACCCATATGAGGGCTTGTTTTTTGCGTGACCAGTTGTACTTTGTAATGACATCACTCATTTTACCCTAAAATGTATGGTAAACCCAATAAAATATTTTCTGTGTAAGGAAATTTAAACAAAAATCATAATTTTGCTAATTTGGAGGGTTTCGTTTTCACGCTGTACATTTTATGGTAAAAATTGCATGTTTTCTTTATTCTCTGGGTCAATACGATTAAAATGATACATTTCTATTATTGTACTGCTTTATAAAAAAAATCTCAAACTTTTTTTTACAAAATAAGTATGCTTAAATGGGCACCGTCACCAACTTTATTTTTTGATATGTTGTAGTACTTATGTACTACAACATATCTCTAATATACTTTTATTATTTTTTTATTTATTAAAATTGTTTAATTTACATTTGAAAACCGGCCACTAGGGGTCTCCCTCCTAGTGGCCGGCTGCAGCCTAGGGGTCTCCCTCCTAGTGGCCGGCTGCAGCCTGGTGCGACGTCACGCCTGAAAAAGGACTGATGCGGCCGGGCATCGGTCATTTTTCATTCAGCCTGCGCTCGCTCCCTGCCTGTCAATCAGACAGGGAGGGAGCGAGCGCATTGGCTCCCCGGTCACTGGCTGGGAGGCCACTCCTCCCACCGCCGCCTCGTTGCCGCCGCTGTCCCTGCACGCCCGCTGGGACTCTGCAGTAAGTGTAATGGGGTTTGTGATGGAGGGAACGGGGTATGGCGCGGGGGGGGGGGGGGGGGGGGGGGGAGGGAGACGGAGGGGACGGCTAGCGCCGCATGTAACTAATAGTTTATCTACACAGGGTGCCTCCAGCTGTTTCAATACTACAACTCCCAGCATGCCCTGACAGCCAATAAATGTCAGGGCAAGCTGGGAGTTGTAGTGATGAAACAGCTGGAGGCACCCTGTGTAGATGCACTAAGGGCGGAAGTCCCCCCCCAGCAGGCATCAGTGACGTGGTGCCTGCTGGGGAAGTCTGCCTGGTAGTGAGCACACGGCCAGGCAGACAAAAGGCATTTTTAATATAGTAAAAATTAAAATTAAAAGCAGGGAGGGGGTTAGGGATAGATTGCCAATAGGCAGGGACAGAAAAAAAATTGAAAAATTAAAAAATAAATAAAAAAGGATGGTGGGAGCCCTATTTTGACCACCTCTAACTTTCTTATTTTTCCGTATTCAGGGATGTGTGAGGGCTAATTTTTTGTGCCATGATCTTAGCTTGTTTTGGTACCAGATGTGCGTATATGTGACTTTTTGATTGCTTTTTATAAAAATTTAAAAAAATGCAGTTTGATGTGACAAAAAAAGCTGATTTTTTTCTTTTACGTTTACGCCGTTCGCCGTAGGGGATCATTAACATTATATTTTTATAGTTTGGACATTTACACACGCAACAATACCAAATATGTTTATTATTTATTGTTTTTTTACGCTTTTATGTATGAATATGGGGGAAAAGGGTGATTTAAAACGTTATTGGGGGAGGGGATTTTTCCCATTTTTTTTTTTGTACTTTTTTTTTTTTTTTACACTATTTTAGTCCCCATAGGAAACTATTTCTAGCAATCATTAGATTGCTAATACTGTTCAATGCTATGCATAGGGCATAGCACTGATCAATATTATCGGTCATCTTCTGCTCTGGTCTGCTGGAAGGCAGATCCGTGCAGAAGACCCCGGGAGACGGACAGAGACAGGTGAGGGGACCTCCGTCCGCCATCTTGGCTGATCTGATCCCCGCGGCAGTGGCGCAGGCGATCAGATCAGCCATCAAAAGTGCCACACTGCCGAAGATGCCGTGATCTGAGGTGTTAATGGCAGACATCAGCGCGATCGCTGATGTCCGCTATTACTGGCGGGTCCGCGGCTGCTGACAGCTGCCGGGACCCACTGGGAATGAAGCGAGCGCACCTCCTGTCCTCGTATCACAGCCGCGCCGTAAATGTATGGCGATGTGCGCTAAGAGTTTCTATACATACATTTACGGTGCATGTCCTTAAGGGGTTAAAGGGGCACTCCAGTGCTCCAGCGTTCTGAACATTTTGTTCAGAACGCTCGGAGCCGGAGGCCGTGATCGTGACGTCACTTTCACGCCCCCTCGTGATGTCACACCATGCCCCCCTCCATTCATCGGCCGAGACGCCCCCTCCCAAAGACATGAATGGAGGAGGATTGGTGTGATGTCACGAGGCGGCGTGGCCGTGATGTCACGACCACTGTCGCAGGAACCCTGCATTTGTTTAGAACGCTGGGTGCTGCGGGAAATCGTGGGGGGGGGGGGCAGCAGTGGGAGCCCTGCAATCAGACGTCTTATCCCCTATACTTTGGATAGCAGATAAGATGTCTAGCAGTGGAGTACCCCTTTAACCACACGCCATTGTCTTATATATCTTCACTTACCTCAGGGCAGTCATGGGAATCTCTACTTCTGTGTGTAAGGCTAAAAAACACAACAACAACAAAAAAACAACAAACATTTGTGATTTAATGCAGCAATGAAACATCTAACAGAACATTAAAAAATAAGGCAAATATGTGGAATAACAACACTTGGCCCCTTTTTGTTTTGCAGCTGTTTTTAGCAAGAAAAACTGCAGTAAAGGAGAAGAAGCTGCAGTTTTTTAAAGCCATTTACAGCTGAAAAATTGACTATTTTATAATGTGTGAACAGGGCCTAATTATGCGGAAAAAAATTGCCCATAGCAATCAATCAGATCGCTTCTTTTATTTTTGAAAAGGTCTCTAAAAGATGAGTGGTTGCTATGGGCCACTGGGCAAATTTTCCTATGAACAGGCTTTGATATAGTGTATAATTTAACATTGGGATAATTTTGGTGGCATCCAGCAGCCTACATTTATCCCAATATAATACAATGGACACCCTAATTAGTGATACAGGAGGGAGGACATCAGTCCTATGCTCTGTCATGATGCCACCCACCAGGTCTTCTAGGATGGGTTGTGTCTGTGGTAAAGCGACAGTGGCCATGTTTAACAAATTATACATCACCCCATAGGCAAATGACCAAAAATAAATAAATAAATATTTAATAAAAAAAAAGTATAATGTCATTTTTTTATCTACACAATTTTTTTAAAATGACTATAGAACTAGAGAGGAATCTGCTTTGAGGAGGTCTCTGAAGGAACACAACGCCTTTCACGGAAACCTGTTAAAGGGGTACTCCGGTGCTCCAGCGTTCTGAACATTTTATTCAGAATGCTCGGAGCCGGAGCCTGATCATGACGTTGCGGCCACACCCTCTCCATTCATGTCTATGGGAGGGGGGGTGTCGGATATGAATGGAGGGGATGCGGCGTAACGTTACGAGTGGGCGTGGCTGCGATGTCATGACCACTGCTGCAGGAACCAGGTGTTTGTTTAAAATGCTGGGTGCCGCGGGGGATCGCGGCGGTTCTCAGCAGCGGGACCCCAGCGATTAGACATCTTATCCCCTATCCTTTGGATAGAGTATAAGATGTCTAGCAGTGGAGTACCCCTTTAATTGTAAATCATATTAAAGGGGTTGTGCGCTGCCCGGCCTTTCGGAGCTCCGCACGCAGCGTCCGGAAGTTCAGTACTCCGAACGCTGTGTGCGGGCTTCCGTGTTTGTGGCCGCCGGGCGTGACGCCACACCCGCCCCCTGTACCAAAGTCTATGGGAAGGGGGCGTGACAGCGGTCGCGCCCCCTTCCCATAGACTTTCGTTGAGGGGGCGGGCGAGACGTCACGAGGGGGCCGGGCGTGACGTCACGCCCGGCGGCCGCGAACACGGAAGCCCGCACACAGCGGTCAGAGTAATGAACTTCCGGACGCTGCGTGCGGAGCTCCGAAAGGCCGGGCAGCGCACAACCCCTTTAATATGATTTCTCATCTCACTATTCAATGAAGGCAGCTTCCTGATTGTTAGCTACAGGCATCATCTCCACTTTTCATAACTCTCACCCTTTGAGGAGAATTTATCAGCTTTCTTCATCAAAATTTGTCGCAGGAAAAGTCGCAGGCTGATACCGGGCTACTTTTCCTGCAACATTTCATTTAGACTGTTTAATTTTTCTGACCACGAAGTGATCTGATTTACATTACTTTGTGCAGTGGTCACTAATTTATCATGTGCAACTTTTCTGCAAAATGTTGCAGAAAAGTCAGATGGGCCAGATTCACAACCTTCCACAGGCCATTCAACCCTGCTCTATGTGTCTTTATGCGACAATTGTATTAAGGTCTGTGCAACTTTTAATACAATTGTTGCACGTCCCACCACTGCTCTGCGACATTCAGCGGGCATTCAAGTCCATGTGCCAATTGGTAAATATGGTGCGCGCATGGCCGACACTTTCCCCACAACTTTTTTCCTCTAAACTGAACAAAAAGCAAGTTCAGTTTTGATAAATGCCCCTCTATGTGTCTTACGTTACTATAGGATAGATGACTTGTGACCTTTAAACCGGTCTACAGAAATCCACTTACCAAAACACTCTGGAGCAACCATCACACACAAAGGGAAGAAAATCTAGAAAAGAACACGAAAAAAAAAATTTATGGGTAATCCACTATGAACAACATTATGGGGGAGATTTATCAAAAAGTCACCAAGGCACAAACTAAATTGAGTTCCTTCATATTCAGTTCATGGGAAAAAAATCCCATACCTTCAGAGCTCCATACAACTCCACATAAACCAACTGAATTAACCCCTTAATGATGAAGCCCATTTGGGCCTTAAGGAGCAGACAATTTTATTTTTACGTTTTCATTTTTTCCTCCTCGCCTTCAAAAAATCATAACTTTTACATTTTCATCCACAGACTAGTTTGAGGGCTTGTTTTTTGTGCGACCAGTTGTCCTTTGTAATGCCCTCACTCAATTTACCATAAAACATATGGCGCAACCAAAAAAAAGACTATTTGTGTGGGGAAATTAAAAAGAAAACTGCAATTTAGCAAAATTTTGGAAGGTTTCATTTTCACGGCGTAAAAATGACTATTCTTTGGGTCAATACGATTAAAATGATACCCATGATAATACAATTTTCTATTACTGTTGCGCTTAAAATAAATCGCAAACTGTTTAACCAAATTAGTACATTTAAAATCCCCCTATTTTGAAGACCTATAACTTTTTTATTTTTCTGTATAAGCGGCGGCATGAGGGCTAATTTTTTGCGCCGTGATCTGTACTTTTTATTGATACCATATTTGCTTACATAAAACTTTTAATAACTTTTTTATAAAAAAATGTTTAGAATAAAATGTTATAAAAAAAGCAGCTATTTTGGACTCTTTTTTTTTTTTTTATGTTCACGCCGTTCATTGTACGGTATCATTAACATTTTAATAGTTGGGATATTTACGCACGTGGCGATACTAAATATGTATATAAAATATATATTTTTTTTTACACTTTGTGGGGGTGAAATAGGGAAAATGGGACAATTTACGTTTTTATTGGGGGAGGGGGTTTTTCAAATTTTTTACTTTTATTTTTTACTTTTATTTTTACACTTTAATGGTCCCCATAGGGGACTATTTATAGCAATCATTCGATTGCTAATACTGTTCAGTGCTATGTATAGGACATAGCACTGAGCAGTATTATCGGTCATCTTCTGCTCTAGTCTGCTCGATCGCAGACCAGAGCAGAAGACTCCGGGAGACGGCCGGAGCAAGGTGAGAGGACCTCCGGCCGCCATGCTGGATGATCGGATCAACGCGGCAGCACTGCAGGCGATCCGATCATCCATTCAAAGTACCGCGAAGCTGCAGATGCCGTGATTTGTATTGATCACGGCATCTGAGGGGTTAATGGCGGACATCCGCGCGACTTGCCGCGCAGCAGCCGGGACTTGCCGCGCATGACGCGAGCATCGCTCCGATGCTCGCAGTTATGCATAGGACGTAAATGTACGTCCTGGTGCGTTAAAGGGGTATTCCAGGCAAAACCTTTTTTTTTATATCAACTGGCTCCGGAAAGTTAAACAGATTTGTAAATTACTTCTATTAAAAAATCTTAATCCTTCCAATAGTTATTAGCTTCTGAAGTTTTCTGTCTAACTGCTCAATGATGATGTCACGTCCCGGGAGCTGTGCATGATGGGAGAGTATCCCCATAGGAACTGCACAGCTCCTGGGACGTGAGTCATCAGAAAGCAGTTAGACAGAAAACAACAACTCAACTTCAGAAGCTAATAACTATTGGAAGGATTAAGATTTTTTAATAGAAGTAATTTACAAATCTGTTTAACTTTCCGGAGCCAGTTGATATATAAAAAAAAAGTTTGGGCCTGGAATACCCCTTTAAGTACCACCTCACCAGGAAGTACATTTACGTCCTTCGTCGTTAAGGGGTTAAACACGTGTGTAGGGCTATAAATAGTGCTTGCAGCACGCCAACTTTTAACAGTTTATTGCGTGAGTAAAAATATGAAATAACTGGAAAATTTTTCCGGCTTTATTTTCTTATTTCATACTGCACTGTGACAGTCTCGCAGGACCGCTGGTCCTGCGAGACTGTCACAGTGCAATAGGAAATAAGAAAATAAAGCGGGAAGAATCTTCCTGAGAAATGTGAGTTATTTCATATTTTTACTCACACAATATACTGTTTAAAATTGGCGTGCTGCAAGCACTATTTATAGCCCTACACACGTGTTTAATTCAGGACATTTATCAAAACCTGTGCAGAGGAGAAGTTGCCCAGTTGCCCATAGCAACCAATCAGATCACTTCTTTCGTTTTGCAGAGGCCTTGTTAAAAATGAAAGAAGCGATCTGATTGGTTGCTATGGGCAACTGGGCAACTTTTCCTCTGGACAGGTTTTGATAAATCTCCCCTTATGCCCACAAAAAATATTGTAGCTTTACAAATTCTTTTATCAAATTTTTTTTTTTCATATTTTTAGATTTTCCTGGAAAAATTTATTGATGATGTATTCTGAGGATGGGTTATTAATATTGGATAGGTCAGGGTCTGACACCTCGCACCCCAGCAGATCAGCTGTTTTCCAGAGCCGCAGATCACTGCAGATCAGCTTCCCCTGAAGTGATCGATCAATCAACCTGAAGCTATACTGTATACTGTATAGACCCCCCGACCTTATTTTTTTTTCTTTCCTTTCACTTCACCTGAAGAACAGGCAGGGGCAAAGTTTAGTAAGTGAGAGTGGGACTAGCACTCCTCTGTGCTCACTCCTGTTCTATCAGATTCCTGTCTGAAAACAGAAGGAGGGGGTTACAGAGCAGCCTGCAGTGATTGATGAAGAGACCCAGCAAAGCACAGCAGACTCAGGGAGGAAGATAATGCATGGTGAGTGAGGGTGGGCTCAGTGCTTGCATCAGACACGCCTCTTCCTGAACAGTGGATATCAGAATGAGTGAGCAGCAGCACATAGACATTTGTGAGCCAAATACAGAACCTAGACACATAAAAAAAAAAAGAAATGTAAAGCATCTGCATGACCTAGTGAGTAACATATATAAGCATTATTTCTTTATTTATTTATTACACGTTTTAAGGATAAAGATGTTTTAACTAGGGATCGACCGATTATCGCTTTGGCCGATATTATCGGCCGATATTCACGATTTTGGGCATTATCGGCAATTACCTTGCCGATAATCCGAGAATGCCCCACCCCCCGCACCGTGCCGCAACACCCACCGCACCGCGACCACCCCCCTCCCCCCCACTGACCAGGCCCCATTGCCTCCCCCATCGCTGGCTTTATAATTACCTGTTCCCGGGGCCCAGGGTCCGCGCTACTTCTTGCTCCTGCTGCCTCCTGCGTTACGCTGTGCGCTATGACGAGTGACGTCCTCAACGTGACGTTACCGTCAGTGCGCACAGTGACAGCTCAGGAGGACGCCACCGGAGCCAGATGTAGAGTGGACCCTGGGCCCCGGGAACAGGTAATTATAAAACCAGGGATGGGGGAGGCAATGGGGCCTGGTCAGTGGGGGGGAGGTGCAGTGCAGCGCAGCGGTGAGGGGCGCGGTGTGGGGGGCAGGGGTGCGGTCGACGGGGATAGTGATAGGACTCAGGAGGACCCCCGGACAGGCAGGGGGAGAGAAGCGGGTGGCGGCGGTCTCTGGCACCGCAAAACCTGCTGCAGCTCATTGACTTAAAGTGCCCGCTTTAAATCAATGATCTGCAGCGTTGTCGTGGGGGGGGGGGGAGGGGGGGGGCTAAATAGCGATAATTTATACCGGAATATCGGTATAAATTATCGGCTATCGCCCCTAACCTCCACAGATTATCGGTATCGGCCCTTAAAAACCGATATCGGTCGATCCCTAGTTTGAACCCAGAATTGCTTAATCTCCTATAATGTAAAATTCTCCTATAATGTAGATAAAATCGGGCTTCCTTCCTCTTTTCATGGCTCCCTATACCACCGAACATTGTA